>NC_064623.1:84510634-84813665 GCF_023898315.1 Schistocerca nitens | reverse complement strand
AGGCATTGTACAGTATCCCGCACTGCCGTCTAGTGAAAAAACTACGATCTTATCGAGTATCGGAGCAGACTTCCTTGCAGACTCAACACGTCGCTCTTAATGACACAAAATCGACAAATGTTAAGGTGATTTTAGGGATAATCCAAGCGAGTGTGATAGGGCCGTTACTCTTTATATTGTATACAAATGATCTAGCAGAAAGCGTCGGAAACTCTTTGTTCGCGGACAATGCGGTTGTCTGTAAGAAAGTAGCAACGCCACAAGACAATATCTATATGCAGAATTACCTGCAGATGATTGATGAATGGTGCAGGCTCTGGCAGTTGACCCTGAAGGTCAATAAATGCAACGTATTCCGCGTGCATAGGAAAAGAAAGCCACTACTGTAAAAATACACTGATGACAAATTGCTGGAAACAGTATCTGCCGTAAAACATCTAGGAGTAACTATACAGAGCGACCTTAAGTGGAATGACCACATAAAACAAATAGCAGGTAAATCAGATGCCAAACTGAGATTCACAGGAAGAATGTTAAGGAAATGTAGCTGATAAAACAAAAACAAAAAAGTGGTTCAAATGGCTCTAAGCACTATGGTACATAACATCTGAGATCTACTGTGGTACATAACATCTGAGAACTACTTAAACCTAACTAACCTAAGGACATCACACACATCCGTGCCCGAGGCAGGATTCGAACCTGCGACCGTAGCAGCAGCGTGGTTCCGGACTGAAGCGCCTAGAACCGCTCGGCCACAGCGAACTGATGCAAGAAGGAAGCGGCTTATAGGGCGCTTGTTCGACCGATTAACCAATTCTTGAGTATTGTTCATTAGTCTGGGTCCCTTACCAATAAGAGCGATAGAAGAGATCCAAAGAAGAGCGGTGCATTTCGTCACGGTACCGTTTAGCCGTCGCTGGAGCGTTACACAGATGCTTAACAAAACTCCAGTGGTAGACGTTACCAAGGGAGGCGTTCTGCATCACAGAGAGATTTAGTATTGAAATTTCGAGAGACTGCTTTCCGAGAAGAGTTGGACAACATATTAATTCCTCCCACTTACACCTCGTGGAATGACCACGACGAGAATATTCGAATAATTGGAGCTAATATAGAGGCTTACCGACAATCATTCTTCCTACCCACCTCCGCGAGTGTAATACAGAAGGAACGGTGAGTTACAGGTACCAAAAGTACCCTCTGCCACATACCGTCTGGTGGACTGCGGAGTATTGATGCATATGTAGATGAGGTCTACTTGTATCATATATCGCCGTGAAACTGAGGAAGAAATTACTGAAAATGTACGTTTGCAGCACAGCATCGCGTGATAGTGAATTATGGACTGTGACGCAACCGAAATAACAGGGAATCGAAAGGTTTGAGATGAGAGGTGTAGAATGATGTTGGAAATGTTCAAATGTGTGTGAAATCATATGGGACTTAACTGCTAAGGTCATCAGTCCCTAAGCTTACACACTACTTAACCTAAATATCCTAAGGACAAATACACACACCCACGCCCGAGGGAGGACTCGAATCTCCGCCGGGACCAGCCGCACAGTCCATAACTGCAGCGCCTTTGACCGCTCGGCTAATACCGCGCGGCGATGTTGGGCTGAAACGATAACAAATGAGGTGGTGTTCCGCACAATCGGCGAGGAAAAGGGCATACGGGAAACATTGGTAAGAAGAAGGGACAGAATGATAGGCGATGTCTTAGAAGACAGCAGGGAACAACTACCGTGGTACCTAAGGGAGTCGTAGTGGGTAAAATCTGTAGGCGAAGACAATGAGTGAAGTACATCCAACAAACAACTGAGGCCGTAACGAACAAGCATTACTCTAAGGGGTTTACAGGAGAGTAGAATTCACGATGGGCCACATCAAAACTAGTCAGAAGACTGATGAAACAAAAATTTTTTTTTCGCTCTGTTAGTGGACAGTCAGTTACGAAAATGACCAGCGTCGCCAATGTCGTGGGGATAGTTTTTGTGTATGTGCGAGCAGGAGGAACAATAACTCGTTCAGTGCTCACAAAGGCGTGTCTCAGTTGGACGTCCATTCCCCTTATACATGGTACATGAACGCGCTCACAGGATAATGATGATAACGTTCTGGCATTAGTTGTCGCAGCACACGCAATTGCTCACCCAATTTAACAATTTCATAGCCCTATCGCGTCCCCTGTAGTCGGTCTCCAACTAACACGATGCCTTCATTTATTAATTCAGCGATGAAGCGCAATTGTTAGCACACTAGACTCCCATTCGAAAGGCGCTGGGTTCAAATCCATGTGTAGGCATGCAGGAGTTAGTGTTTCCGTGGTCCTCCTGAATCGCCTACGGAATCTCTCTCTCTCTCTTTATCTCCCTCCCCTCCCCTCTCTCTCTCTCTCTCTCACACACACACACACACATACAAACACACACACACGAAAAGAGAGAGAGAGAGACTTCTCAAAGGCTAAGGTTAAAACAAGATTTAACATTCCCGCACAAAACACTTTCGATTGTTCGCCGTCATGTTTTCGTACCTTGTCTACAGCGAGACAGTGCAAGTTACTAGTGCAATTTCACAGTAAAGACAATGTGGAAATTAAGTAAAGATAAGTGTAAACATATTTCATGCGCATACGAAAACAATCACAGGGTCACACAACGTGTCACACAGAGTAACAATAATGTAAACCACTGCAGTTCACCATTACAGAACTAATTTTCGATATTAATAAGATCTCTGTATTATGTTCTCTGTGATTGCAGATAACGGCCTAAAAAATATAAACGCTATGCGGCAAAACTCAGAAAGCTGCACAAACCGCAGCGTATACTGACATAGCGAAAAATTTCTCTTTTAATTTGTAAATAGTTCAATCTAGAACTGAAATTCTGTACCTCCACACAGTAAAAAATCAAACCGCAGCGTATACTGACATAGCAAAAAATTTCTCTTTTAATTTGTAAATAGTTCAATCTAGAACTGAAATTCTGTACCTCCACACAGTAAAAAATCAATGTTTTCTGTTATTTGAGCGAAAGGAAATAATAAAAACCCACTGAAGGTGCTGTAACGTAAGCGTAGCGTGACTGGGTAGGAAAAAAAGTCCACGTGTCTGCGCTAGGCGGTCGTACCTCTCGTAGTAATCGTGTAATCGTGCTTTTTGCATCGACTTGCATGAAATAAGTGTAGGTCTTTCCGTTACTTGTTAGTTCTCTGAGAAAAGATTGTAGTGTATTGTTCACATACCTATCAGCAGTCAACAGTTAAGGTTTGGAGCAAAAAGATCGGTGCAGTAATTCGTATTTCTACGGGCATACCGCAGTCCCTTTTTCGCAATATCTAGAGGATATTCTACATCTACGTACATATTCCACAAGCCACCGTGTAGTGTGTAGCGGAGACTAGTCTTTTCCTTTCGTGTTCCATAAGCAAATAGAGCGAGGGAAAAAGGACTGTCTTTATACCTCCGTTCTTTTATCTTCTCTTTGCGGTTCTTACACGAAACGTACGTTGGCGGCAGTAGAAGCGTTCTGAAGCTGCTTTCAGACACCGGTTCCCTAAATTTCCTCTCTAGTATTCCGCGGAGAGAACGTCGCCTTCCCTCCACGGATTCTCATTTGAGCTCGAAAAGCATATTTACGGGACTTTTGAGAAACTACAACGTTGATTGTTTTGGGTGAGAGTATAACGCAATAAGTGCAGTCATGTATCATCACATAAGACGTTCCAGTATCAGTATCATAGCTGCAATAGTTCCCTAAAATACTGATACCGAGCGACAGTATGACAGTTGGTCATCCGTCGTACCACAGTTCCTGTGAAGAAGAACTCATCAGATGAGACACCTGGCGTCGCCTGAATAATGTGTGATATGGCTTGATCAGCAACAATCCATTAAAGACACAGGAAACAATCACGCTTCTCCGTCCTAATCTAGAGTATGGGGCAGTGTGGGAATCCTTACCAGGTGGGATTTACCGAAACATTAACAGGATTCAAATAGGAGTTTTCTGTTATCACGTAATAGTGGAGGGTGTTTCACGGGAATGACACCTAAATAACGTGTGATATGGTTTGCTCAGCAACAATCCATTAAAGACACAGGAAACAATCACCCTTCTCCATCCTTGTCTAAAGTACGGGGCATTGTGGGAATTCTTACCAGATGGGATTTACCGAAATATTAAATGGATTCAAATACGAGTTTTCTGATATCGCGTAATAGCGGAGTGTGTTTCAGGGGAATGACAAGCGAGATGCAACGGTAATAGTTCAAAACAAAGACATTTCACAAGAGCAGCGGAATCTTTTCACAACAGAAGTCTAGAACTAGTACGAAAATATATTTTTTTTAATTCCCACTTAAAGATGACTGATCGTCACACTTTGCTAGTGTGGATAGCAGCGTAATCATCTAGATGTAGACGTCTTCCTTCTTTCTATTTGCGATCCAGTATTTATGGAACTTCATCATCATTATCAAAGTTTTAATAAATCTTATCTATTTCTGTTTTATTTTCTCCGTCCCATTTGCCAATCATATCTCATTATTTCTTGCTCTTCTCTGACCAGTCAAATTCCTCCCCAGGTTTTATTCCTTCTGTACAGCTACCACACGTTTCTGTTAGATGTTTTAACTAACATTGCGGAAAAAAGAGTTTCGAAAAAAACAGAAAAAAGGATACCTGTTCTCTCTCTCTCTCTCTCTCTCATACACACGCACACACACAAGCCGGCACACACACACACACACACACACACACACACACACACACACACATACACACACACACAAACATACATAAAAAATCCTGAAAATGTTATCAACTATCGTCGTAGAAGCGTTTACACAACTGCAAAAATTATTTCTTAGTACTGTAATGTGTGTATCAATTTACACTCCGTGGTTTTCTTAAGCTATTACGTTGGCGCATAACTTCGTAGCGTTGTTGCCGTTTCTGTGGGTTCATTTACCAATGACCATTTTTTATTTTTGGTTCATTGTTGCTGTCTAATTTTACACATCGTTATTTTGTCCTTTGGAGATAGTGAGTGGCTCTGTTCACGATAGAAAATGAAGTGCCAAGTGGAGAAATCGGAACCTTTCCGATATATTCTTCTTTGGAACATATATTGCGTTCGAACATATTGAATTGCCTCGAAGAAAACGGTCTGTTGATAAACGAAAACGTCGTTCCTGTGAAACACAACTAGCTCTTTATTCACATGAAGTGCTGAGTGCTATTGACAAGGGATTTCAGATCGATTCCGTATTTATGGATTTCCGGAAGGCTTTTGACACTGTACCACACAAGCGGCTCGTAGTGAAATTGCGTGCTTATGGAATATCGTCTCAGTTATCTGACTGGATTTGTAATTTCCTGACAGAGAGGTCACAGTTCGTAGTAACTGACGGAAAGTCATCGAGTAAAACAGAAGTGATTTCTGGCGTCCCCCTAGGTAGTGTTATAGGCCCTTTGCTGTTCATTATCTATATAAACGATTTGGAAGACAATTTGAGCAGCCGTCTTCAGTTGTTTGTAGATGACGCTGTCGTTGATCGACTAATAAAGTCGTCAGAACATCAAAACTAACTGCAAAACGATTTAGAAAAGATATGAATGGTGCGAAAAGTGGAAGTTGACCCTAAATAACGAAAATGAGTGCTAAAAGGAATCCATTAAACTCCGGTTACACGATAAATCAGTCAAATATAAAGGTGATAAATCAACTAAATACCCAGGTATTACAATTACGAACAACTTAAATTGGGAGGAACACACAGAAAATGTTGTGGGGAAGGCTAACCAAAGACTGCGTTTTATTGGCAAGGCACTTAGGAAAATGTAACAGGCCTACTAAGGAGACTGCCTACACTACGCTTGTCCGTCCGCTTTTAGAACACTGCTCCGTGGTGTGGGATCATTACCACATACGACTGACGGAGTACATCGAAAAAGTTCAAAGAAAAGCAGCACGTTTTCTATTATCGCGAAATATGGGAGAGAGTGTCACAGAAATGATACAGGATTTGGGCTGGACGTCATTAAGAGAAAGGCGTTTTTCGTTGCGACGAAATCTTCTCACGAAATTCCAATCGCAACTTTCTCCTCCGAATGAGTAAATATTTTGTTGACACCGACCTACATAGGGAGGAACGATCACCACGACAAAATAAGGGAAATCAGAGCCAGTACGGAAAGATATAGGTACTCGTTCTTTCCGCGCGCTATACGAGATTGGAATAATAGAGAATTGTGAAGGTGGTTCGATGAACCATCTGCCAGGCACTTAAATATTATTTGCAGAGTATCCATCTAGATGTAGATGTAGATGTAGATGAGTTCAAAGAGGGTAGGCAGCAGCGTAAGGTAGCCAGAAACATTTGCGCCATGTATGGAGATAATGCCATTAGACAGAGCACGGCAATAAAATGATTTAATCGTTTTAAGGGGAATCGTTTTGATTTAAGTGACTTTCCACGTTCAGGAATATCTTTGGGTTTAGTGAAGGTCGTTTAAACCCATTAATCCACAATGATCCATGACATTGTACTCGAGAACTGGTAGATGTCATGAACTGTGATCATTCCACCATCGTGCGACATTTGCACGTGATGGAGGAGGTTCAAAACTCGGGTATATGCGTACCGCATGTTCTAATCACAAAAATCAGCGCGTGGCCGTATAATAGCTTGCTCGTCATAAGTTAACTCGAGAACAGTGCCGAGAATTACTACCCGGTATTGTTACTGGTGACGAGAAATGGTGTCTTTATGCTAGCGTAAGGAAAAGAAAGGAACGGCTGAACCCAAACAAAGCAGCTAGTCCCCGTACAAAGAACTGCATGCATCCACAGAAGATAATGTTATGCATGTGGTGGAATAGTGACGTTGTGGTGTACTATAAATTGTATCCCTGAGGCGTAGCTATAGCTGTTGACATTTATTGTCAACGACCGAGACGTCTTGCAGAGACAGTCCGAGAACAACGGCCAGGAAGACTGCGAGAAGTGATGTTACTCCACAATGAGGCCTGCCCGCAATTTGCTAGACTACTGACAAAAAACGCTATACAGGATTTGGGCTGGGAAGTCATTCCGCATACACCTTATTTCGCTGATCTCTCACCCTCAAATTTTCACCTCTTCCGCTCTCTACTGAACAACCTTCAAGGAACCTCCTTTCCGGATGATAAAGCTAAACGAATTGTTGGCCTCAAAATTACGTGATTTGCGTAATCGAAAAGCTACGCCAGCGTCGGCAGACCGTTCTAAATAGTGAAGGAGAATATATTATTGATGGCTAAAATCTAAGTTACGTGTATCTGCGTTTATTAAGCTTGTGTAAAAACGCTAAGAACATAATCCCCATGCTAATATCTGCAGCAAATGTTTTTATTAAGACCCCGGTGAGACAATAGTTGTTAAGAAGTTGATCTGTTTTCACAAGGACCGGTTTAGTTCACAGTCCACACTCGCTTTCACAGTCTCAACCTAATTTCCGGAATGGTTCTTCAAATTGGGCACAACCGATTTCCTTCTCCATATTCTTCCAACGAAAGGTGCTGCTCCGTAGCTGATATTAATCAAATTCCCTGAGTCTTTGTCGGCAAGATACGATAAAAATGTTGTTCATACTAGAAAGTCCTTACTAAATTTTGTCTGCACTAACACACAGAAATATCACACAAAGACGAACTACAAGACATGAAATAGTACAAAAGGCAGATCATTGTACTAGAATGGCTGATCAAGATGGAATGAACTGCCTAATCATGCATGGGTTTGTAAATTTAAACATTTTTCTTTGGGTCTATTATTTTGTTTTCTCGGCATTTGTTACTTCTAGCCGGCCGCTGTGGTCGAGCGCTTTAGTCCGGAACCACGCGGCTGCTACGGTCTCAGGTTCGAATCCTGCCTCGGGCATGGATGTGTGTGATGTCTTTAGGTTAGTTACGTTTAAGTAGTTCTGAGTCCCATAGAGCTTAGAGCTTAGAGCCATTTGAACCATTTTGTTACTTCTAATTGTTATCCGCCACATTACCGGTGTTTTCTGTTACGCTTCGACACAGGTCTATATCGATAAACTTTTCACAGTATGCACACGCAGAGAGATAGCTCCAGTTTCCTGTACTATCACAGGCTTGTGATATTATTGACTGCAGTTCACTTTCCCTTACCCTATGTATATTTATCACACGTTTATTGTTTTGATGGGATCACCGAGCACGAATTGCCTTCAAATAACACCTCTAATGCATAAAAACAGGATTTGGCGGAGTGCATCTGATGAGAAGCGTGGAATCCTTGATACCTAATAAACAAAATTTTGGTTATGAATTAGGCTGCTTTCTGCTGCTGTGAAATGCCTTGAATTCTTCATTTATCTATTTCCTTATTTCTCCTGGAATTATTACAACCGTTAATCTCACTTCTAATCAAACATTCTTTAGGTTTACGTTACGACCATTAAGACACACGTTTTATTTCGGGCATTACATAAATCAATACTTAAAAATAGTTATGATATTAATAGTGAATAAGAAAACTCATTTAACAGAAAGGGGAACGCAGTAAAAGTTAGAATAACGAAGACCAGAGGTAGAGTAAGAATGTGGGCGACATGAGCAATGGAGATGAAAGAGGAGGTGGTAGAGGGAAAGAGGAAGTAGTGGAACACAAGAAATGAAAAAGGAGAGGAAAAAAAAGGAATACCTGACTACCAGACGTAAGGAATATGCGTAACTGAAAAGAGAAGTGATAATCTGCTTATATTTCCAAAAACGAAATTCACATTTTTTACGAAAAAGTTATGTGGCTGGCAATAGGAAATACTTTAGCATCTTCTTTAACGTTACGGGGTATTTGACTGTGCTTGGAGTCCATGAACGGACAATGGCGGGGGAGAAGGACTTTGCGAACTTTATTGTATGGTTTACGTCATAAATAATGCAACTTTCCTACCTCTTGAGTCATCAGTCCGTTGTCTGGTTTGATGTGGGCCAGTCATACGTTCCTCGTCTGTGCAACATTTTCATCTGATAGTGGCACATGCACCCTACTTAGTTATTTGTTGGATGTACGAGCTATACAGATCACATACCGCCTTTTGCGACTGTCTTATTAAGATCAAAAGCATTTCGCTTCAGTTTAAAGCTTTATTACAGTCTCAAATTACGGTCTTTAACCTACGTAACTTGTATAACAGCGAGTACGGAAAAAAGAAGTCGTAAAACAAAGAAGAAAATATCTCTTTGAAACTATGCGCCCCTCCCCCCCCCCCCCCCCCCTAGTCTTTACGCTCTACAGTTCCCTTTAGTACCACGGAAGTTATTCCCTGACGTCATAATATATGTCGTATTATCCTTTCCCTTCTTCTTGCCAGTCTTTTCCGTATGTTCCCTTCCTCGTCGATTCTGCGGAGAACTTCCTCATTTCTTACCTTATCAGTCCACCCAGTTTTCAACATTCTTTCGTAGTACCATACCTCGAACGATTCTATTCTCTTCTTTTCTGCTTTTCCCATTGTCCATGATTCACTACCATCCAATGTTATGCTCTGAACGGACATTCTCAGAACTTTCTACCTCCTATTAAGACCGGTGTTTGCTACCAGTAGACTTCTGTCCAGGAATGACCATTTGGTCTCTGCTAGTCTCCCTTTTATGCTCTTCTTGCTTCGCCTGGCATTCGTTATTTTGCTTCCGAGGGAGCAGTTTTCCGTAGCTTCACCTACCACATGGTTGCCAATTTTGACATTACGTTCATCGCAGATTGCATTTCAGGTACACTTCATGCCTTTCATCGTTCTTTGGTTTAGTCACAATGACTAATCTGTACTCACAAGGCTTAATTTTATTCAACAGATCCGTAATTCTTCTTCACTGTCACTGAGGGCAGCAGTGCTATCGGCGAATTCTGTCCCTGATATCCTTTCACTCTGAATTTTAATCTCACTCTTGAACCTTTCTTTTATTTCCGTCATTACTTCTTCGATGTGTAGACTGAACAATAGGGGTGAAAGACTGCATTCCTGTCTTACACCCTTTTTGATCCGACCACTTCCTGCTTGTTCTTCCACTCTTATTATTCCCTCTTGGTTCTTGTACGCAATCGTGTTCGTCTTTAGCTTTTTCCAATTTTTCGCAGAATTTCGAACATCTTATCCCATTTTACATTTTTTTCAGGTCGACAAATCTTCTACACCTCCTTTGTTGATGGACTACATTTTCTAAGGACTCTCCCAATGAATCTCAACCTGGTACCCGCCTTACCAACAATTAATTTTATATGATCATACCACTTCAAATCGTTCCGCACGCATACTCCAAGATATTTTACAGAAGTAACTGCTACCAGTGTTTGTTCCGCTATCATATAATCATACAATAAAGGATCCTTCTTTCTATGTATTCGCAATACATTACATTTGTCTATGTTAAGGGTCAGTTGCCACTCCCTGCACCAAGTGCCTATCCGCTGCAGATCTTCCTGCATTTCGCTACAATTTTCTAATGCTGCAACTTCTCTGTATACTACAGCATCATCCGCGAAAAGCCGGACGGAACTTCCGACACTATCTACTAGGTCATTTATATATATTGTGAAAAGCAATGGTCCCATAACACTCCCCTGTGGCACGCCAGAGGTTACTTTAACGTCTGTAGACGTCTCTCCATTGATAACAACATGCTGTGTTCTGTTTGCTAAAAACTCTTCAATCCAGCCACACAGCTGGTCTGATATTCAGTAGGCTCTTACTTTGTTTATCAGGCGACAGTGCGGAACTGTATCGAACGCCTTCCGGAAGTCAAGAAAAATAGCATCTACCTGGGAGCCTGTATCTAATATTTTCTGGGTCTCGTGAACAAATAAAGCGAGTTGGGTCTCACACGATCGCTGTTTCCGGAATCCATGTTGATTCCTACATAGTAGATTCTGGGTTTCCAAAAACGACATGATACTCGAGCAAAAAACATGTTCTAAAATTCTACAACAGATCGACGTCAGAGATATAGGTCTATAGTTTTGCGCATCTGCTCGACGACCCTTCTTGAAGACTGGGACTACCTGTGCCCTTTTCCAATCATTTGGAACCTCCTGTTCCTCTAGACTTGCGGTACAAGGCTGTTAGAAGGGGGGCAAGATGAAGGTATTTTGATTTTTCTTGGTTCCGTTATCAACCGCAACGTCAGAACTGGATCTACTGTGCCCGTAACATTCCGACAGCCAAAGTGATCGCCATCTAACTGATCCTCAGTTTTCTTTCCCATTCTTCTGCATATTGTTCTTGTCAACAACTTGGATGCATGAGTTGTAAATCTGATTGTGCAATCTTCAGTATTTTGTGGATGGTACTTTTCCGAGAGTCTGATAGTATGTGTCCGGACTCATAGATTGCTGAATAGCCCCTTAGTTGCCACGTCCCTAAATGGTTCCAGAAATTCCATAGGAATATTATCCGCCACTTCTGCCTTATTTGATCGGAAATCTTCTTCTCGATCGCCTCATCAGACGACTCTTCCCCCTGTGGAACCCTTTAATGCAATCTTTCCACCGATTCGCACTATACTCTGCGTTTAACAGCAGAATTCCCATTGTACTCGTTCTCTTGACACCCTGGCTTTTAATTTCACCGAAGCCTGTTTCGACTTTTCTATATACTGAATCCATCATTCCGACTACCATTTCTTTATCGATCTCTTCAAATTTTTCGTGCAACCATTTGGCCTTAGCTCCCTTTGTCTTGGTATTCATTTCGTTCCTAAACAACTTATGAACGCTATAGTACTATAGCCAAGGTCTTCAAAATGTCAGTTTTCGAGAATGTAGTGTTATATTTCTGTATTCGTGAATTTTTGTACTTCCTTAGGCAAATAATTTCTATTTCTCTCCTCGTAAACACGATTAGCACTAGAGTGGTTGGACCAGATACAATTTAAGAAGTTGTAAAAGCGAATATTACAAGTTTGCTGCTTCAAGGGAACTGATATCACTTCTATGTCAGCCACTTTTCAACTTAGCTTCTAAAAGTCAAGTGTGGCTTCCAGGAATTGTAACTTGTTTTTTTTTTTTTTTTTTTCTTTTCAGTTTGGTGCCCCAATCGGTAACGTGAATAATGATTTCTAATTTTAATATTTTCCGTCGCTGAGGTACAACGAACACACAACGTTTTTGAAATGACAACAGATATTGTCCAGCCAGGCATTAGCTACCACTTAATAATGACATAGAAACAGTCACAACAAGCGAACAGCGAAAAAGAAAATAAGGCTGACAATATTGTCATTTTAAAACAAATATTCCTTGTTTAACTTTCGACTTTTTCCCATCTTCTGATCGTGTCCATCCGATTTACTTTTTCGTTTCATTTAGAGATGGAATTCGAAATATGTGCTTATTTCTCTTTTGATTTTCATTGCCTTTGAACTAAATTTCTTTCAGTTATTTGCATCAGAAAGATTTTTTTCTCACTGGCATGTTCAAAAATTTTCTTATATAGTTTGTTTAATTCATACGAACTAAATGTCCCTAAGTTATTTTATATTGTTACATTCAGTTGTTCAGTATTTGTTAAAAAAGATCATCTTTCTTCTTTCCTTATAATTACTGTTTTGTTTTAGAGGTCCCAGTATTTTTCTCAGGATTTTCTGTATCTCTCAGTCTCCTTCCTTGTTTATTATTTCACCTTTCTTTTCATCGATCTGCGTAAAAAGTGTCCGGTTTTATGGCTGTAACGCAAAGTAATGTAGCTTCGTTCGAGAGAAAATAGTTGTAGTGCTACAAATATTTTAGTAACGTAATAGCCCAAGTTATTTTATATTTAAATAAACTGGATAATTCCCAGTCTTGGCCACATTTTAATGTACTTGGTTCCGTCTGTACAGCCGCAATCAGAAAATAAATTGAAAGGCCATTTGTGTCGTAGTCTTAATGAGGCAATTAGCTTAGCAGTTGTCCTTATGTATGTAATAGATCCGGGTTCGTGTTTCACGAGTGGTGAACTACTCAAGTTAGTTTTTACTTGTTGCGGAGAATATTGAAGTGTTCATTCTCATCATTTTGCTACCAGTTCTCACAGCTGTAATTAATGTCGCTTCTCAGTCACTACCGGTTTAGGAGCCCTAAAGGCTTCATCAGCAGGCACACATGAAGACCGCTGACATAATGTGCAACTGCGAAGTATATTATTTCATAATCATGGGTCGTTATCCCGTGTCGGATCCATGAGCTTGTCGGTCTTTGTCTCATGAGCTTTCTTTTGATTTATCTCAATAGCATATAGAAATTTATCTATTTTTCTAATATTGTCGTAATCTGTGTTGCAGCATGTTTTATATCTGTTCTGTTGTAGTCTCAGTTATAATTACTTCACTGTTTCAGCTATTTTGCTGTTCATCACGTTATTATTCTTCTGACCCGTGTACGAAATTATTTTACATATCCTTTATGTTATCTGTTTCTCACAGCCAAAATCTAGCGGGATGATATGTAGATGGATTCACAAAATTCCTTTTTAGAGAATATTTCATACTTTTCTGACTTCATATTTAATTGTCATTTTTTTCGCCTTGGGTGTCGTTTAGAGGCGAAATAAGCGTTTTAAAGAGATCATTGTCATTTTAACCGATTCAGCTGTAGGTTGTTGGTGAAACATTTTATGCTGTATTAACTACACGAAATACTTTTTTTGCCTTGTTATAAACTTTATTATAGCATTACGGCCCAAATTTCCGCTTTTACTAGAAAAAAGGCTTATAACGCGAAACCTAGGTCGTACAGAAATAATAAAGTTCGTCAGAGAGGGCTAAAAAAGGTTTTAATTTAGTTAATACAATGTCATTACCACCTTCGACTGTTAAAATAATTTATTTTTAAAATTCGGTGTTGAAATTTCTGGTTTTATTTGTTTTCAAGTGAAACACAACCAAAATTGCTCACGCAAAAACGTTTAAAAATATCGAACATGAATATACGTCTCCATTACAAAACCAACCGCTCAGTATAAAGAAGATTAATAGTTTGGCGTTTGCTCAATTTTCAATGTGTTCTGCTTGAACATTTCTGAATGCCTAATTTGCAATAGCGGATTTATAAGACAAATAATTGTAACGATCTCAGGCGATAATGACGTCTTTTCAACAGATAATATTTGTCATTGCATTCATTTGTTAAGAATTTTCATTGAAATTTCTTGTTTTCGGTTGGCTTTTACCTGGCGCGATAAATTATCTATTATTTCACTACATGCCTTAAGTCCTTTCAGAGCTTTCATGCTTGTCCTCACTTCTGATATTGACGTATTCGCGTTCTCACCGTTCGAGACGGAACACTACCGTGCAAGTGTATTCTGGAAGTTTTTGACATTGTATCGTAGCCAGAAATCCATGACCACCATGTTTACATTACGAGGATTAACTTGTCCGTGCTCGATTATTTATGGAAAACTAATAGTGATGAGTACAACATCCTTGTATAATTTTGTAACTTAGGGTCTCTCAAAAATACCGCCGCCAAACGTTTTAAGGAATCTTACTGCTGCCCGGAAGAATAGATGAACTTATACGTACCAGCTGAAACGGAAAGTGGTCCGTTAATTCTGACGCACTGTGCATTTTGATATTTTAATTTAAAAAATTTTTTTAAAGCAGTCTGATTATCTTTCTCAGTCCTCAGCTTAGACTTTATGAATGAAAAGTCGGCAGTGCATTGTTCTGAGACAAAATGAGATTAAAATAATGAACTTAAAAACTGGTTGTGTTTGAAAATAACTGAAATACGTGCAATACTTAGAAAAGTCTGTATGGGATACTTAAAAATTATCAAAATAATGCCACTGGAATGTGAAAGAATAGGTCGTTGCCGAATTTAGTTCCAGTGCTACACAAAAAAAACTATATCGCTGTGTTGTGATGAAATTTATTCCACAGTGTAAGGTATATTAGGATATTACAGCATATTCTAAACATATTCTGGCACAAAATCACTAAAAAGGAACAGAAATTTCTAGAAGACATGCTGACACTGCGATAAACAGCTTTTTTTTTCCACAGGTGCTGCCACCTACTGGGAATACGCAGCAACGAAAACAAGTGACGCACTGACAGCACGTGACGTAACATGTATCCCTCTTTTTTTGTTATATTCCCTACATTTAGTTTATTCTTTGAGCTAGTAAAGAAATAAAATTTGAATGTAGCATGAAGACAGGAGGTTTTATGATGTGATATGTACTTAACAATACAACTACAAATACGGTAAATTACTTATTCATCACCAGCAGCATCATCATTGTAAGACGTCCATGCCTGGATGATGATAATAATAATAATAGTAATTACTTGTAGTTCACCGACCTGGAGCAAGTCTTTCAATTGGAAGCCACTTCTGCGATTTAAAGCACTCCGTCTTCAGGCCATATTTTGTGAATTCATGCAAAAGCAAAAACCGAAAAGGATACGGATCGCAAATTACTATCAAAATACTAGTGAATGATTAATGTGTTATTGTCTTAATCGTATCTTCACTTCTATGTTGCTGACTGATTAAACCGTATAAATGAGAATTTAATTTATGCAACAACAAAATTGAATCACCCTGTTACCATATTATTAATTAAACTGAGACACAGTACGATATGGAAGCAGTACGCTTACGCGTACTCGTACGTTGGGTAGCGTCCGTACCAGTACGTTTAGAAGGCGATAACACTCAGAGTGATGGCAGATAATGCCTTTTATTATTTAGACTAAAACCACAATAGAGCAGTTCAGAGTTCAGAATGAAGTACAATGTGGATAAAAATAGGTGTCATACTAAAAAAACAATACGCTTCTATATGATTTTTTTCCGACCGAGACACTTTTTCACACTCAGAATTCCCGCGACCGTGTAATGACCAAGCATTTGAAATCTATTTGGATCTGCTGATTACGCTCTAGTCTTTTCCAGATTTATTCGAGCTTTCTGCGTCTATCGAATACACGATCCTGTGATACGTCGCAGCTGTCTTCATTATATAATACTAGCGATCCGCCATGGTTTCGTACAAGTAGTACTAAGTACTTATGGCGGACGGCTAGTTTGAAGTGCTGGTAATAAATGAGGAGAAAGCCAACACGTAGATAGCCCAGTGGCGCGTTATTCAGCGCTTCCAGCGGATCCACGCCGTACTAGTAATTGCCATGTTTCGGGAAGACGTTCTGCAGTTGTTTTGAAAGTTTGATTTCATCTATGGTTTTGTAAGCTACACAGTTGCCAAGTTTCTTTTCGGAATCGCGTCTGTCGAGTGCTCAGAGAATATGTGTACGCACATATCTAGAGAAAAATGGTTCAAATGGCTCTGAGCACTATGGGACTTAACATCTGAGGTCATCAGTCCCCTAGAACTTAGAACTACTTAAACCTAACTAACCTAAGGACAACACACACATCCATGCCCGAGGCAGGATTCGAACCTGCGACCGTAGCGGTCGCGCGGTTTCAGACTGTAGCGCCAGAACCGCTCGGCCACCAGCGGCCGGCTATCTAGAGAAAAAATTGAAGATTGGTGTAAATATGTTTACGCGTTTTGTTCTGTAAGTGTACTTTGTTTTGTTTACAGTGATGTATTTGTTTACTTGTGTATTAAAGTTCGTTTCACCCAAGTTGTTCTAAACATGCGATATTCCGAGAATTCTGTAACGTTGACGAAGCTAACAAAAGACCTGCATCATACTTGGTAACATTTCCAAAACGCCAGGAGTGTAACATCGTTAAGATATTTTTGTGACTGAAAACTTAGTTTGTGGTTGGAAGGTACGGTCGATTACCTCTTTTTTGTATGATTCAATTCTTGGCACTTGCAACAGGCATTATACCAGTTATAACTTCAAATTATAATAGGGGCGCTTTTAATGCAAAGTATGAAGTAGCCGGGAGCTACGTGAATGTACATTTTATTTGCTAAATGAGACTGCTCAGTTATCTGATTTTTTTTGTGAACTTGCTATTGTGTATAAGCGAATTCAGACATGAACAAGGTGAAGTATGGAAGGGAAGGCTAGTGTTACCATAACGTCTAGAAAAGATTTTAATATTTTATATTTGGATTGGCATTTTGCAAAGTTTGGATCTACCACAGGTCGTTACATAATTTCAGTTATAACTTCGGATAATCATATAGATAAAGTGCAAAGTATAAACTAATGATACTGAATCTTAGAAATTGAAATGCAGAAGGGTAGTTAACGGACTGATGTGTGGTACTGGACACTTCCCACCTCCCTATCCCATCCCTACATCCCCTCGAAATTTGCTTGTCGTGAGATTGACCTGTAGCAAATCCTAACGCATTTGCCATATTTAACGCACTTTTCCTCATGAAAACTAAAACTGTAGGTTAAATTCAGATATTAGCAAGTCTCAAAGTGTTTTGATGTAATTATATACGTATATTATAAACAAACAACGAAAAAAGTAAGGGTGCGGATCTACCACGTAACCTTGTAAAATTTGGCTCTGTGTGTAAGCAGAATAGTTAGATTCATGAGGAAGACAAGGTAGTATATTGCCTATTACTTCAATAAACTTGTAAAATTTGGTTCTGTGTGAGCACAATAGTTTGATTCATGAGGAAGACATTACTTCAATAAACTTACGAGCAACAAAAAGCCTCATTGCGTATACGACTGCCTGCGTGGCTTAGATCGTAATATACCTGCTGTGCGGGGTGGTGTCCTTCTGCTCAGGGCAAAACAGTTATTGCTTTAAATGTGAAAATGAATAATACAATCGAAATTTACGTAATCTTTCTGTCGATTGTTCGTCTCTGAAATGGTTGTTATTCTTTGCAAGTTTTCTGTAGAAGGGATGTACTAGATCATAGGGAGATAGATCCAGAACTAAATATCACAGACCTTGTCTTTTACTTGTAAATGCTCTGCCAGTGACCATCTGGGGTTAGGGTATTTATGAAGCGTTAGTGCACTACACGCAGAGGCAGCACGGTTGATAAACGCTAACAGTTGGAGTTTCGTAATTTCCTTACCCGCCGTCTCGTACCACGCCCGTTTCTTTTGATTTCCGAAAACATGGCGGGGGCTTGTTCAGTTTCCTTCAGTCTGATCGCACTGTTTCCTCTCTATGGTAATCTCCCTCTCTGGTAATAAATTACACACAGACCTATCTGGTGGATCAGTCTATTACTGAAAACCGTATCCAAATCCTAACAGTAGCTCCTGAGACTGCTATCACGTACAAATAGAAATCCGCGGTGGGAGAGTTTTATGAAATGTATCGACTTCGTTCCTTCTTTGTGTTTATTATTCTTGTGTGTTAGGAGCAAGCTGTTAACAACGAGAACGTTGTAAAGACTTTATAAAATGTTCCAATTTCTTTCTCTCAGTGTCTTTATTATTCTTGTGAGTTAGGAATAAGTTGTGAGTAACGAGAACGATGTAAAGGCGTACATATAATGAAGGTAAACTTCTTTTGTTACAATTTTTTCTAGAAGCAGGGAGATAGGTGCATGTACCTTTTATATGCTAAACGAGACTGCTCAGTCATCTGACTTGTTTGTGAACTTGCTGTTGTGTGTGGACAGATCCATTCATTAACTATGGATGCAAAACTATTTACAAAAAATATCTGAATGGTGCGAAAAGTGGCAGTTGACCCTAAATAACGAAAAGTGTGAGGTCATCCACATGAGTGCTAAAAGGAACTCGTTAAACTTCGGTTACACGGTAAATCAGTCTAATTTAAAAGCCAAAAATTCAACTAAATACCAAGGTATTACAATTACGAACAACTTATATTGGAAGGAACACATAGAAAATGTTGTGGGAAATGCTAACCAAAGATTGCGTTTTATTGGCAGGACACTTAGAAAATGTAATAGACCTACTAAAGAGACTGCCTACACTGCGCTTGTCCGTCCTCTTTTAGAATAGTGCTGCGCGGTGTGGGATCCGTACCAGATAGGACTGACGGAGTACATCGAAAAAGTTCAAAGAAAGGCAGCACGTTTTGTATCATCGCGAAGTATGGGAGAGAGTGTCACAGAAATGATACAGGATTTGGGCTGGAAATCGTTAGAAGAAAGGCGTTTTTCGTTGCGACGGAATCTTCTCACGAAATTCCAATCACCAATTTTCTCCTCCGAATGCGAAAATATTTTGTTGACACCGACCCACATAAGGAGGAACGATCACCACGATAAAATAAGGGAAATCAGAGCTCGTACGGAAAGATACAGGTGTTCATTCTTTACGCGCGCTATACGAGATTGGAATAATAGAGAATTGTGAAGGTGGTTCGATGAACCCTCTGCCAGGCACTTAAATGTGATTTGCAGAGTATCCATGTAGATGTAGATGTAAGGAAACGAAGGATAGTGTTACCACAAACTCTAGAAAAGAATTTAAGAGTGATTCGCATCACATGTACGTAACACAATTCATGACACGTTTACAGAAATCTTCCCCCTACTTAGCTGAGCATTCTGACACCATTTACGAAATTGTTGATTTGCAGCTGCCATTCAACTCTCTGGAGTATGGTTTCATTTATGCTGTGTATTTTGATAGACAAAGGATTCATCATCAAGGCCACCAACAATCATCAGCAACTGTTGCACAATTCGTGTACACAAGCTGTCACAGATTCTATAGACTGTGTTAGTTTCACTGACATCAAATAAAAGAAATGAGCCTGCAATAGCTGAAGACGCAATGACGTGGAATGATGCTAGTGAAGCAACGCTCAGAAATATTGACGTTCAACGTAATCCACACATCGTGAGGAAATTAAGCTTTGTGCCAAATTCCGGCACTGGTTTCCCCGTTTCCCGCTTTCCGCGAGATAACGCGAGAGACAGACGGCCCGTGATGAGGGATCTAAGTTTCTTAAGTCACAAAACATTCGCGTCATTGTTTCCGTCGTCAGTGAGTGTACCGCTCCTGTTTCTCGGAAATAATTACCCCCCCCCTCACTCCCTCCCCCCTCTTTTTCTCTGCTCCACGCACACACATAAGCCTGCGCCGTTCTTGGCACCTTTGAATTTGTCCGTTTTGTTTAGTATCACTTTTGCAGTTAAACGCGTAATAATACATACGAAATTACGTATATATAGTGTCTCTCCTAAGAATCGCCAGGCGCATTTTCTCTGGTTCAAATGGTTCAAATGGCTCTGAACACTAAGGGACTTAATATCTGAGGTCATCAGTCCCCTAGAACTACTTAAACCTAACTAACCGAAGGACATCACACACATCCATGCCCGAGGCAGGATTCGAACCTGCGACCGTAGCGGTCGCGCGGTTCCAGACTGAAGCGCCTAGAACCGCTCCGCCACACCGGCCGGCTTTTCTCTGGTGTTTCGCTACATATTTACAATCGCGTTTTTGCAATGTGAAGATACAGTATGCCCAAACAAATACTGCTCGTGAGATGTTTGAGGTGATCCCCAGTGTGAACGAAAAGCGTCGGTTTCTTTCCCGTGACAAACAAAATGACTTTATAATGGAGTTTTACATGCCCATTAGTTAGAGCAGTCCAAAATGAGTCTAGTGCGATATTCGTTCTATCGATACGTACTAACAGCGACAGTAACACACGAAGAGCATCCAGTACTCTAGCAGTGACAACACTGCCTTGGCGCACACTGACTGCTTCCGGCATGCATCAGCGCTGTTCAGTCGCTGCTGTAGTACTAGCTATCCCTTGCGTTTTACTGTCTCTGTCAATACATATTGACAAAACGAATATCGCACTAGACTGATTTTGGACCGCTCTATCTAACGAGCATGTAAGATTCTGATTCAAAAAGAATTTAAAACTCTGCAACGACAAAAGGCAGAGCTAAGCACTATCTGTCGGCGAATTAAGGGAGCTATAAAGTTTCATTTAGTTGTACATTTGTTCGCTTGAGGCGCTGTTGACTAGGCGTCAGCGTCAGTTGATGCCAAGATGGCGACCGCTCAACAGAAAGCTTTTTGTGTTACTGAGTACGGCAGAAGTGAATCGACGACAGTTGTGTTAAGGATATGGTGTTTCGGCCACCTCTCCCAGCCACCATTGATGATTTGAAACGAGAAATAACAGCAGCTATCCAAACTGTTACGCCTGATATGCTACAGAGAGTCTGGAACGAATTGGAGTATCGGGTTGATATTGCTCGAGTGTCTGGAGGGGGCCATATTGAACATCTCTGAACTTGTTTTTGAGTGAAAAAAACCTTTTCAAATACTCTTTGTAATGATGTATAACAGAAGATTATATTATGTTTCTTTCATTAAATACACATTTTTAAAGTTGTGGTATTCTTTTTGAATCACCCTGTACACACACACACACACACACACACACACACACACACACATATATATATATATATATATATATATATATATATATATATATATATATATATATATATATACTGTGATCACAAAGTCTTGCCCTGAGTATAACAATTCATTACAGAATAACCGTTTGGCATAATAATTTACATTTGATGCCGTTACATAGGTTAGTGTTACTAGTTACGTTAGTAAACCTCAAAGTGTGCTCCCCTGGTAGCTCGGAGGATGTCGAGGCGATATTCCAGTTCCCGCCAGGTGTTTCGTAACATGTGTTCTGTCACAGTACCCACAGCAGCTTGTATCCTAGCCTTCAGTTCGTCGACGTAGCAACTGGTGTGACGAAGACTCTGTCCTTGATATAGCCCCAGAAAAAAAAGTCAAGGTGCGTAATGTTTGGAGAGCGGGGTGGCCAGGGTGTTGGACCGTTCCTTCCAATCCATCGATCTGGAAATCAGGAAATCACGCACTATCAAAGCCCAGTGTGGGGGGAGGGGGTGGGGTGGCGGGGAGTGCTCCACCTTGCTGGAAAATTATCCATAGTTGATATTCTTCTTATTTTTGGGCTTTGATAGAGCTTGATTTCATGGATGAAACATTTCAGGATCGGTGGATGAAAGGCTAGGATACAAGCTGCCGTGGGTACTGTGACAGAACACATGTTAAGAAACACGTGGTGGGAACTGGAATAGCGCCTCGACATTCTCCGTGCTACCAAGGGAGCACACGTTGAAGTTTACAAACGTAAGTGGTCTTAAAAAAACTAGTAACACTAACCTATGAAACGGCATCAAATGTAAATTATTATGTCAAACGGTTATTCTACTATAAATTATTATAATCAGGGCAAGACTTTGTGCATGTTTCATGTGATGCCCAGTCGGTTTTCCTAGCTCTATCTGCGAGCGGAATAGGAAATGAAATAACTAGTAGTGATACGTGGCTTGCGGAGTATACACGTAGATTTATTTGTGTTGAAGGTCAGTTCCTCCTCTCTGCAGCAAACGTCGATCCCGTGCAGGTCTTCCTGTATTTCGTTACAATCTTCTAGCGTTGCGATTTCACTGTATACAACAGCAGCATCCGCCAAAAGGCACATGATGCATACGGCGTTATCCACTACCTATTTTTAATTTTTGTTTGTTTGATTGTCGTTTTGAGTCACGAATCTTCTGACTGGTTTGATACTGCCCGCCACGAATTCCTCTCCTGTGCCAGTCTCTTCATTTCAGAGTAGCGCTTGCAACCTACGTCCTCAATTATTTTCTGTATGTATTCCAATCTCAGTGTTCCTCTACAGTTTTTGCCCTCTACAGCTCCCTCTAGTACCATGTAACTCATTCCCTGATGTCTTGTCCTATCATTCTGTCCCTTCTGCTTGGCAGTGTTTTTCACATTTTCCTTTCCGATTGTGCGCAGGACCTCCTTATTCCTTGCCTTATCACTCCACCTAATTTTTAACATTCATCTGTCGCACCATATCTCAAATACTTCGATTCTCAACTTTTTCGCACAGTCTATGTTATACTACCATACAATGCTGTTTTCCAAACATACGCTCTCAGAAATATCTTCGTCAAATTAAGGCCAACGCTTGATAACAGTAAACTTCTCTTGGGCAGGAATGCCCTTTTTTGCCGTTGCAAGTATGCTTTTGATGTCCTCCTTGCTCCGTCCGTCATTGGTTATTTTACTGCCTGGATAGTAGAATTCCTTAACTTCCTCTACTTTGTAGTCTCGTTGTTCTCATTTCTGCTACTTCTCATTACTTTCATCTTTCTTCGATTTACTCTCAGTCCATATTCTGTACTCATTAGACTCTTCATTCCATTCAGCAGATCATGTAATTCTTCTTCACTTTCACTCAGGATAGCAATGTCACCAGCAAATTGTATCATTTTTATCCTTTCACCTTGAATTTTTATTCCACTCCTGAACCGTTCTTTTATTTCCACCATTGCTTCATTGAACAGTAGCGGGGAAAGACTACATGCCTGTCTTTCACTCCTTTTAATCCGAGCACTTCGTTCTTGGTCGTCCACTCTTATTATTCCCTCTTGGCTCTTGTATATTTGTATGTTAGTCATCTCTCCCTATAACTTACCCCTATTATTCTCAGAATTTCGAACATCCTACACCATTTATACTGTCGAACGCTTTTTCCAGGTCGACAAATTCTATGCACGTGTCTTGGTTTTTCTTTAGTCTCGCTTCCATTACCAACCGCAATTTAAGAACTGCCTCTTTGGTACGTTTACCTTTCCTAAAGGCAAACTGATCGTCATCTAAAACATCTTCATTTATCTTTTCAATTCGTCTGTATATTGTTCTTGTCAGCAACTTGGATGCATGAGCTGTTAAGGTGACTGTGCGATAATTCTCGCACTTGTCGGCACTAACTTATTTATAGATATTCTGAAAAGTAATAGTAAGACTCCCGTAGGGTACGCCTGAGTTAGTTTTATGCCTGAAAATTTCCCTCAGCTGAGAATGCCAGGAACTGATCGAAATACACAGCTGTTCTGGTATTCCGTAAGCTCGTATTTTGTTCATCAGACGGTAGTGCGGAGCTGCAGCGCGAGTTATTTGAATGTGGCTGTAGTGTACCTGCCCGACGTCATCAGCCATTTCCCACGAGCTCTCGCCCCCTCCCACTGCTGAGCAGCTTAAAGACTCTGCACGTTCACTATTGGGGTACGTATCCGAATCTAACACCAACTTACTGCAGTCAACTGACTGTACCATAGTGTTCCACAACATCTGAATTTACGATCATTTTACTGTATAAATATGTGTGTGTGTGTGTGTGTGTGTGTGTGTGTGTGTGTGTGGAGAGAGAGAGAGAGAGAGAGAGAGAGGGTAAGTAGTTGGGTGGGTGTGCCTGTTAGTGTGTGTGTGTGTGTGTGGGCAAATAAACAATTTGTCTGACAGTAGTAATTTATCAATATCTGTATGTATTATGTACATTACAGGATGAAACCTAATAGCCGATGGGCAAAAATAATTTAAAAAACTTATTTAAAACAACAGTTTACCTTCCTTCCGCAAGCAAATTATATCTGCGGTGGACTGGCGACGTTATATTAAGTTTTAAACAGGAGTGCAATTTCAGTAGATTCTGAAGAACACCGACATAGTGTGTTCATTTTTCTTCTTCTGCACTTGAAGGTTTAGGCTCTCGTTTTCGCTTCTTGGTGCCACATAGTTTTGAGTCTTCTTACGTCCCTCATTCGTCTTTGCTGGCACAGCATTGCCTGACGAGGAATTCTCTCTGCACCCTCTCTGTGTAGGCGATTTCCCTTACTGTTTAATTTTTCTAAACCTATTCATTAATATTATAAATACCTAGGTTGAGTCCTAATATCTTCACTTCTTATACGGTCTTCTTCGGTAACACCTTTCACTTTCCTGAGAAATCTCATTTCTTCTGATTGTAATTTCGGGCGTCAAAAGCAACCAGTTATTTTTTTTTTGGGGGGGGGGGGGGGAGGGGGCGAAGAGGGACTACGACGACATAAATGGGTACTATGAAAACTGGGAATAAGGATATAAGTTGTTAAAAAGTCAGAAACGATAATTAAATACCTTGTAAGTAGTATAAAGTAAAATATTCTTACAAAGTTCATCATATAGTGACTGAAATACATTTTTCCTTTTGTAAAAACTGAAATACATTTTGTAATAAATATTTACTTTACATCATTCCTTCGTTTTTTAAAACACGACGGTACTGATAACGCAGGATCGCAAGTGATCGTCGCGTGGCGTTCGACTATTAGCGTTCTGCTTCGTGGTCACAAACTTACAGCAAAACCAAGAAGATTCGTGCCTATCTACCCTTCTCCTTCATCACTCAATACTTGCAGTATTGTCTTTTTAGTGAATAAAATAAGTGGATTTCGTTTACTGGCACAGTAGTAAATCCTGCAATTTTTGTCAACTAATGCTCATAATCGAAATTGCATATCAAAAAATATTGAGTGTCACGTCCCCCCTCCCCCCCCCCCCCCACCTCTCCCCGGTGTTGACACCATGTTTACTTTCAGCACGCTGTGTAGCCATGGTTTTATAAAACTATAATGTTCTTTCCTCCTGCATTTTATTCTGGGTTGTTTGAACCCAAATACCGCCACGGAAATAAAAAAAAAGAACGTTTTCTGATCCAGAAGAGGAAAGAAAAGCGTGAAATTCCGATGTCGAAAAAATTGACCGCTGCAACGATTGGCATCTCCTAATTTTATGAAGTACACCCTAGCGGAACGGACAGTCAAACAGTTAACGAATTCTGCAAGCGAGGGCAGACTGACTGTACGACAAAGAAATTAGGTACACAATGACCTTGAAGGTGACTTTGGGAGCACTCCCGCATTCGTCCAGTTGAATTCTGTCCCCGGATTACAATTTACGCAAACAACACAGAAGTGTAGCGTTCGTAAGACACTTTGTTCGACCTCAAATATTAAAGTTACCAATGAAAAATTGAAGGAATGAAAATAATCCAATAAATCCATTAACATGATCCGTTGTATGGTATTGTAAGCAAACAAAATTGTTACAGATTGTATCAAAGTTGTAGTGCCGACTTTCGACCTTTTTATCACCAGTTTCACGACTTTAATGTTGGATGGTGTCGTCTAGACTACATATTATTTCCACCAGGCTTTTATATCGTCCCAACCCATTTTCCGTTAACGATTTTTAATATTTGCTGTCAGTCTAACGTTATTTGTACGTACATAGGAATATATTTTGTGAATATTGTGAAGCTACATTTCGTAACGTGATGAATACGTTTGATAAAATCATATGAGAATTTAATTTCACGTCTTCAACTCCGCTGAGATAGATCTTATAATCATGTAAATCGTGGAAAGAAATGTACTTTACGTATACTAATGGAATACTTTCTCGTTATCGATTTTTTAGGTTCATAAATATATTGTGTGTAAATATAAATTATTTACGACAAAGTAAGTACTTCAGGTCAAATTTAGTTATTGGTGAGTGATAGGTTTTAAAAATTACTGAAACAGTTGCATAAAATCTTGTCATCTCTTGCATAAATTTCTGCGGACGCCGAATCAAGGAAGTGTAAGTACCCTCTGCCAGTCACTTCGCAGTGATTTTCAGAGCATGTAGACTTAGAGACACACAAATTAATGTTCTTTTTCTCACTGCACTTAGTATGAATCTGGTTACGCGCTGAAGTTAAATTACCTCTAAAATCATATATACAAAGCTACTCCTACAATGAATAAATTACTGGAGACAAATAGGACAAACTTTGTCGGAACGCTACGTTTAAATTGAAAAATTATTGCGTTTTACATCTCCCTGCTAGCAGCATACTTCCAAGCTATACGCAACAACTTAACACTTCATTACAAACTTCTCGCAGTCCGTAAGCTGCGCGCCGTTGTATTAAAATAAAACTAAAGCGATGAATCTTACAAGGTTTAATTTTAATGTACCACAAGAGAATAATGTCTTTGCGCCACAGCTACGTTAAGCATCACGCGATGTGTCGAGGGTTCCTATACGAAACAATACAAAAATTGTTTCTGTTAAAAACGGAAAGCTTAGCTTATTTTCAGCCATGTATTAGGCTGTTAGGCATGTTCCGCCTTCACAAACTTCTTTCATCATTGTTAGTTCTAACGATGTTTCTCCTCCTTTGTAATTCATAAACTGAAGCTAATTTGGGAATGCTTTCATTGTCCATTCTCAATATTTCCTCACAAAAATTGTTGAGCTACATTTTTATTTTCCCCTAGACTACCTCTACCTCTACCTCTACTTCTTGCCGTGCTGTTGCATTTCTTAAATGTCCTGCACTAGAGAAATCTGTATGATGGGAAAGGTGGCAAATGACCTCAAGCAACAAAACAATGTGAGTTCTTCCACGCAAGTACTACGAGAATTCCGTACAATTTCGCATGGATTTAGAAGCTGACGACTAAACAAGATTTCTATGGATACATTTAGAAACTATAAACTGGAGTGATCGGTAGAAAATGTTGTACAAAAGGCGAACCGAAGACAGTGTTTTTGGTGGAATAAATTAATGAGGCTGCTTATGGATTGGTGTGCAGTGCGGGATACCACCAGACAGAATTAGAAGAGGACGTCAGAAAGATCAAAGAGGGAAAGCTTGTTTCAAGTTACAGATATGGTGACTGACGTGGGGTGGCAATCATTAAAGGTGAGAGGTTATCAAGGAATTTCAGTCACCAACTTTCGGCTCCGAATGTCAAAATATTTAGTCGTCTGCCACTTACATATAGGGGAGCGACATTCGTGATGAAATTAGTGCAGTCAGAATGCGCAAGGAAGGATTTAAGTAATCATTTTTTCCGTGCGCTATTCGAGAGCGGAACGGTATGGATTTAGTTTCTAAGTGGTATCTTGCAATCTCAGTCATGCACTTCTGTGCGATGATTTTTCTTCTATAAGGAGTCACAGTCATGCAGAATTGCCAAAGTGATAATAATTTCGCAATTTGACCACTTTTGTAGCACTCATACTTAAAAACTTATTGTATTGCAATTTGTAATTGTTGTTGTACTTTTCATATTGGAACTTAAAGTGTGTTTACTTGCTTTTTCTATCCATTGTTGTACGATTTTTATGTTCTAAATGTAGTGTAACATATTTACCTCGATATACGTAATGTAAAATATGCAGAATGCCTACTTAGATGTGAGACAGGGCGTGATGGTACTCATCCTAGTAATTCAAAAATAAATTAAATCCATAAAAAAATCCATAAATTTTATTTTCTGTTTGATAAACTAATACAGTTTCGGCTACGTAGGAATTTTATGATGATTCATTATAGCCGATTAGAATTTTATTGTGGTTCACGTCATAGTACATTTCAAGAGCATCACACCCACTATTTGATCATACAGTGTTCGCCATATTAATTTCACTTCTGTGGTATGTCGCAGTAAGAACTAAAGGTATCAAGCAGGATTTCAATAACGTTACGTAACGACTAATTAACAAATTTCGAAAGGACAACTGAGAACGACTACAAAATCTTATTGACTTACACGTAGCTAAGCTGTCAAAGAAGTCACAGTTTAAACAGTTTAGGTACCATGGGAGTCCACTGAAAGTTTTCCAGTACAGGAGGGAGGGGGTGGGGGCAAGACTCCAAAATAATTATTTTTTGATATTAATGAGTTGGTCAACTTGGAGGTATGTCACGCCATAAGAACCGAATTTTATAGCTGATACACAAATCTTATTACGTTCCGAGGAATTGATGGTCATCCACTCAACATTCGTATAAAAACCTCATGCTTCCCCCCCTCCCTCCATTACCTCCCCCCCTCGCCCCCGCCCCTCTCATTAGCGGACGCCTAGGCATATTGTACGATGTTTCATATTATTGTTTTAAGAAAGCATTATTACTTAGACATTTCAGTGTGAGATCCGAAGTAATCATATGTTCCGCCTTATCGTCATCGTTTGCCAACATATTTTGAAGTCACATCTATACTCCCCAAGTCATCTTACGGTCTTTGGGGGTGGGTACTTTGTCTATCAATGTCTCTCTCCACCCACAACCCCCGCTCCCCTATTCCTGTTCCAGTCGCGAACAGCAAGCGGGGAGAACAGTTGCTCGTAAACCTCCGTGTGGGCTCGAATTTCTCTAATTTTATCCTCATGTCTTTTCGCTAGGTGTACGTAGGAAAGAGACTGCTCGATTCTTCTGGGAACGAAGGCTCTTGAAATTTAAACACCAAATCATACAGTGATGCTTCTCTTGCGGCGTCTGCCTCTGGAGTTGCATGAACATGTCCATGACTGCTTCGGACTTTCTGAATGGACCTGCAGCGAAAAACACTGCTCTTCTTTGAATCTCACCTGTTTCATCAATCAGTCCTGTCTGGAGCGGATCCTTGATTGACGATCGATGTTCACGTATTGGTCGAACGAGTGTTTTGTAAGCAGCATCGTTTCTGGGTGGCCTACGCTTCCTTAGGATTTTTTAAGTGAAACCATCTGGCATCTGCCTTACCTGCTATTAGCTTCATGTGTGTCGTTCCATTTTAAATCGTTCCGTACGCATACTCCTAAATATTTTATGGACATGACTGCTTGCAGTGATTGTTCTGCAAATGTGTAATGATACAGTAACGGGTCTTTCTGCCTATTCCTACACAATACGTTAAATTTGTTTATGTTGAAATTCAGCTGCAAATTTCTGCACCAAATGTCGATCCCCGCTATGTCTTCCCGTATTTCCCTAGAATTAGTGTTGCGACTTCTCTTTATACAACAGCATCATCGGTGAAAAGTCTCTTGGAATTTCGGAGGTATGCACTAGATCATCTATAAAGGGACATTTAACTGCCCATGCCGTTGTGGTTTTTTGCAGCCCGCAATGTTTTATCTGGTTTTAAAAAATCATGCGCTATGTTTTCATATTCAGTTGTTTGCTAACCCGAAACTATTTGTCCTACAGAAAAAATGAACAGCATATTTTTGTACGAAATTTAACATGGTTAAATTTTGTATTGGGATACGCTTTCGCTGTAGCCACAGTTTTCTAATTATTAAAGAGAAACGTACGAATGTTACCTTCAGATGCGCCTCTATCCCCACACTCATCCCTGACCAGACAAGTTTTCTACTAAGTCGTTCAGGGTACTCCCTCCTACACTGTACAAAAATTTCAGACTACGTGAACTATTCCCGATTTCGACCTTTTTTAGTCTCTATTGATTTGGCTATTACGCCATCAGGACAGTCAGCTATTTTGTTAGCATTATTAAGTTAAACGTGCCCGCGAGACTAATCAAATATGTATTGAAACGCGTATGTATTCATGTATTCAGTACCAGCGATGGCGAGGCATGACAGAATCTCTGACCAGAGAGTTACTTATCGTTGCTAGTCTGCGCTTGACCGCGCGAGAGTTTAGTCGCGAGTGGGACTCAGTTGCGAGTTGTAGTCGGTCGTTGTCGTATGTGAGGAGTCGGCGGGCGTCGGCATGGGTCTCTGGTCAAGATTCAGGACGAGGTATATTGTTAAATAAGGTAATGAAGCTGCATTGCGCACATCAGATAATATAATGAATATTAACTGTAATTAATTTGTTCAAGAATCGCCCCAATAATAATTTTGTTATGAAAGCAATCTTTTAAGAAAATAATCATTACTAACATTTGGCACTGTTTGCAATTCTTGTTCTATTCTATTCATTTAAAAATAATTACGGGGAGGTAACATTTGGCTCCATGTCCATTAACATTTTAATAATACTTTTTCATATTTTTGCGGGGAGGTTACACTAGGTTCTATTCCCATTAACATTATATTATTGTCATTCACAAAATTCTCTGGGAAAGTTACAGTATAAACGACTTTTTTAAACGTTACGCTAAAACTAATTATGTTGACAGTTTGTTCCAAACTTAATCCTTACAAGCACTGTAGTTCCATCGTCAGAAGGTCTGACGAATACAACGACGCAACTGTTTATTTTACGCTGTTAAAATTCACTAAATTACGTAAAATTTACACAAACGTCAATTTTACAATTCGCAAGTGCTCGAGTAAGCCGGTGGCGCAATAGGGCCAGTCAATGAAGACCAAAAAAGGTTTGAGTGTGGGAAACAATTTGTGCAGTCACAAAGTCTTGTACAGTGGTTGGATGGAATGCCACGAACAACATATTAAAAAGTTGACCAGTGGGGTCAGCGCGGAAGTAAGAGTGCGTTCGGGATTCAATTTTGTACATTTTTCTTGAGTAACTACGCCCTCTAGAAAAAGTGTATCCCTGGCAGATTAAAACTGTGTACTGGAACGAGACTGGAACTCGGGACCTTTGCCTTTTGCGGGCAAGTGCTCTACCATTTTTTTTTTTTTTTGTTAAATCTCATTTTGTTCGATATTGTTTGTTGCATCAGTTCGGGACGGACGTCCCATGACAACCGTTGAAGTTGATCGATGATCCATTCACTCAGTTTTTTTTTTTTTTTATTGCAGAGGGACCATCTGAGCTAACCAAGCACGTCTCATGACCCGTCCTCACAGTTTTAATACTGACAGTACCTCGTCTCCTACCTTCAAAACTTCAGAGATCTCTTCTGCGAACCTTGCAGAACTAGCACTCCTGGAAGAAAGGTAAAGGTTCCGAGTTCGAGTCTCGGTCCGGCACAGCAGTTATAATCTGCCAGGAAGTTTCACTGCACTAATAGTTTGCTTGCAGCGAACGAGAGAATATGACAATAACTCGCATGGGTTTTGAAGGGCAGATATGGCATTGCAGGTTGGATAAAACGACGTCGGAGGAGGCCACCGAATCACTCTCTTTATAATGTGAAAAGTGATTGACTGTTACACTCCCTTGGGATACGCCTGAAGCCACTTAACGTCTGGCGCTTTCTCACCGTTGAGAGTAACATCCTGTGTTCTGTTTGCTAGGAAGTCTTGAATCCAATGACACAACTGCTCTCATTTCCCGTTTTGTCGAACGCCTTCCGGAAATCAGGAAACACGACATCCATGTAGGCGCCTGTATTTACTGCTTTCGTGGGCTTCGCGGTCGAACAGAGCGAGCTTGTTTTCACACGATCCCTGTTCTCAGGACCTTCCAGCAGAGGAACTTTCCGTTCGGTAGAAATATCATACTACGCGGGCGCAAGACGCGTCCCAAATTTCTACAACAGATCAAAGTCAGAGATAGAGGCATATGGATTTGCCCACCTGTTCGATTACCGTTCCTGAGAACGGGGACGACCTGCGCTTTTCTTCCAATCGCAAGGAACGCTTCGCGCCGCCCGAGATCCACTGTACACTGCTGATAAAAGAGAAGTAGCCTCTTACGCATACTTTGTGTAGCGCAGTGGTTCCCAATTACATACACACATACATTAATCCTTGTTCCATAGATCATGAATACGACATTTCGTAATGATGTGGAACGTGCCACTTTAACATTAAGTATTCCTTACACAAAATATATTTTTTTTACAATTACTACTTCATATCTAACAAATCATCTATTGAGTAGGAGTTTCATTCAGAAATTCTTTTAATTTGCTTTTAAATGTTGGTTCGCTATGTGTCACTTTTAAAACGATTTGGCAAATGACCAAAGATTTTTGTGGCAGCATAATTCACTCCTTTCTGTGCCAATGTGAGATTCAATCCAGAATAGTGAATATCATCCTTTCTTCTAGTGTCTTAGCTATGCATTTCGCTGTTATTTTTGAAATGGGAAGGGTTATTAACGACAAATTTCATAAGTGAATATATGTATTGCGAAGGTACTGTGAATATCCCGAGTTCCTTAAATAAATGGAGCTCGGGATATTCACAGTACCTTCGCAATACATACTTTCACTTTCGCTCTGTCGGAAGACTTTGAGAGTCCTGGTACTCCGGTGGCACGCCTTGTGTACTTTGAAGGTTAACAAAATTAATAGTTCATAATTGATGATTAATAGTCAAATCTGGTTTTAACCTGGTTCTGCAGTACAGTTATAAGCAGACAGAGATTAATTAATACTGGGGAATGGAAGAAGTTCTGTTAACCAACAGTTCATTTTGATTGTTCATAGCGTTTATTCATGCCATATTTTAATTGTACAGTTCGTATCACTGCTTAAGGGAGAACGTCAGGGTGATGGTCGAAAAAAGATCTTTGTTTATTACAGAATTCGAATGTATATAGATTGAAGAATTATTCCCCAGAATATTATGCGCGAACTCCAAAAGTAACGATTCCGTGAGCATTTGAAGTTAAAAGCAAACGGTGAATTGGAAAGTCATAAACACAAAAGACCATTGCCGCAAGTAATTATCGATGCGATCACGCCTATTTCTACCGATGTGAGTAAACCTGATTTGCTGGAGCGTTGTTTGGGCTGTTTTATTCAAAATATGAGCGACAGTTTCAATAGTCTCATTTGGAGATACGCTCCAAAAATAACATCCAGCCGAAGCGAAATTGTCAACATTGCTTCAAATTTGGCCGAATGTCTATTCAGTGTAGGCCATACTGCATTCATGCACGCAGCAAATTCCCTTCAAATCATAATGGGCGATGAAATGCGCCGATTATGTGCAGATAGAGGCGCCTGCGGCCATGCGATCAGCGACGAAAAGGGCTTTAGGGACGGAAATGAGGGCTCATCAGGTCAAAGTAGCATAAAGCGGTCATTCAATAGCCGGGGCAATAGTTACTATGGGCCAGTCATCGATGACATTCCGCATGTTTCAGGCTCAGTCCCTTTTTTTTTAATATGATAAACACTTGTCAAACTTTAAAAGCGTTTTAAACAAAAGCACGCTTTTCGGCATGGTTGTCGTCGCCCACGCTACAATTTTCATCGGATTTTAATGATTTTTGGTCTCCCTTCAAGCAAACTGAATTCTTTTCCGTTCATCGCAGCCGATTTTTTATGAATTTTGTATTTTTTTGGCCAAAGAAAAGGGGACCCGAAAATTCCCATTTATCAAATATCTATAATTTCATCAATTTTTGTTTTCAAATCCCTACGATAAATGAAAATTAATCTGCAAAGATCAGGGTGATATGTTAATTTCATGTTTCACATAACCACATCCGGAGTTAAATCACAACCGTCGATCTAGCTCCTTTCAGAGCTGCCTCGGGAAAATCGCAGTTACACATCGAAGATATTAACATTTTTAATAAAAATAGGAATAAAAACTTCAGTGTTTACCATATTAACTGCAGCAAACTCCATTTGTCTACTACATTCCAGTATGGAGGAAAAAAATCCTGAATTTGAGCAACATTTTCAACAGTCACCCTGTCGTTCCAATAAATGACACGATCGAAAACAGGAAGTGTATCCTAATGCACACCTGAAATTAACGTAAAATGTCCACAGCAAACACACACGTCTGTTGATCATCCTACAACATGTATAACAGAGAAATAAAATGTGAAAGAAAGCTTATTACTGCCAACTCAACGTTAATTTTTTTTAGTGCGGACGAGTTTATCTATCCATTCCTTTAACATGTACCGATCACAAGCAGACCATCGAAACTCAACTTATCAGTGGAAATACAGGGATTACATTAATTTTATTTGATAAAACAACGTTTACTTATTTGTGAATTAGGCCTATATATTATTCCCGCAAATTAGTTCCTTCCAGAATTTAGACATCCGTATGCTGAACAATTAACAAGTATTTCACTGATGTATTTTAATCAGATTGATGAAGAATGTATCAGCAAAACTGTCAACAACATTGTGCAGCCGCGATGCAGAGGAAAGAGAACCAAAGCGGTGAAACGACTATTCGCCTTCTTCATTCGGTGCCGACAACACAATAGCGTCAAACAAATAAGTCGGGTTCCAGGAAAGTGCAATACAGGAGATGTTCTAGTGGAAATGTGGTGCTTATTTGTAGTAATGATTATGAAAGGCGTTATATGGAGGCTTTTTTAACAGAATTACTCAATGTTCAGAAGAGGGTTGGTGTTCTGAACATATCTTTAACGCGCACGCGGGCAGATGGCGTGAACAACACTGTTACATCGCATAGGTTGGCAGTTGTCCCAACAACGACGACTTCGAACTTTTAATAACCATTATTAATAAGAGGAAGGGACCAAGTTAATGGCGGCAGCGTTTTCATAAAGAATATAAACTGGAAGAAATGCTTAACCCGTAACGCACGAAGTGTTGTCTCTGAGACAGCGTTAAAAATTTCGAACTTGCTCTTCATGCTATTGGCCTGTTACGAACCATAGGGGAAAGATATATGGAAAAAGGTAGAAAAATCTTTGCTGCTTTTACAGATTTAGAAAAGGCTTTTGTCAGAGTCCAGTGGAACAAGCTGATGGATATTTTGAAGAGGAAAGGAGTAGATTGGAAAGAGAGACGACTGATACAGAATCTATATTTACACCAGAAAGTAAGGATAAGGATTGGAAATGAAATATCTAAAGAAAGCAGCTTTGGACGAGGTGTTAGACAAGGTTGTTGCCTTTCCCCGCTGTTTTTTAACGTATACCTTGAAGACATTATTGCGAAAAGCTTAGATGGGAAAAGAGGAATATGTATTGGTGGAAAGAAAATACGTAGAATGTATGAGATTTGCTGATGACATGGTATTAGTGGCAGAAAGTGAGCGGACAGTGAATAACATGCTGAAAGATCTGAATGAAGTTTGTGTGGAATATGGGATGCAAATAAACACAGCAAAAACAAAGAGTATGGTCATCAGTACAATACGCAGACTGTCCAATATTAAAATAGGACAATTTACCATTAGCCAAGTAAGTGCATTTAAATATCTTAGAAGCACAATAGCTGAAGACGTGAGATGTCACCAGGAGGTGAAAATTGGAATTGCCATAGCGAAGGAGGCATTCAACAGAAAGAGGAGACTCTTATGTGGCAAATTAGATAAAGAAGTAAGGAAAAGGCTTGGCAAATGTTTCGTCTGGAGTGTGGCACTATGTGGGGCAGAAACATGGACGCTGAGACGAGAGGATGAAAAAAGCTTAGAAGCATTTGAGATGTGGATGTGGAGGAGAATGGAGAGAATAGCTGGATGGAAAGAGTGAGTAATGAAAGAGTATTGGAAAGGGTTGGTGAGAGAAGATGTCTGCTGAAGGTTGTAAGAGAAAGGAAAAAGAACTGGTTGGGACATTTATTGAGAAGGGAGTGCTTGCTAGCAGATGCTATGGAAGGACTGGTTTGTGGGAGAAGACTGAGAGGAAGAAGGAGATACAAGATGATAGACGACATAAAGGGAAGAGGAAATTATACGGACCTGAAGAGGATGGCAGAAGACCAGACAACCTGGAGAACTACCATGTGAAAACCTGCCTTTTGGCAGAACACTGATGATGATGATGATGATGATGATGATGATGATGATGCTCTTCATGGGTAGCTGTGGTGGATTACTTCTACTTTCTTTCTACACTCCTAAAATCATCAACCCTACAACGTTTTGTTGTCGGTTGCTTTATCGCCTTCTTCATCTGTTGTTGACTCATGTTACAGATGTCAGGGTCAACTAGACCGCGCCTCAAGAACTACGTTCCTGTTTTCTTCATTACGGAACCACATAGTACTGAATGTATTCTCAGGAATGAGTCAGTTTTAACTTTCCGTAGTTTGATGAGGTAGTCGGTGGATGGAGGAACGTGTCAGTGATATAGATCAAGATCAACAAACAGAAGAAAAAGACGACGATTTTACGATAACCAGTGGTCACCGCTCTGCCATGGAACAAGAGCATCATTCAGAGGAAGAACTTCAGCACAGTTGTGGTGGGGATCTGTCTGTTTCACCAATAAAATACTTAAAGCGTTAATTAAAATCATATGTGTTATGAATGGTGACAAGAAAATGTAGGTCCCAGTACTGAATGCCAATTTTGCAGACTTACTTTTAGTGCCTATCCAGTGGAATTTTTATGTGTAAGATTAAAGCCTGTAATTTAGTTTTATGTGGCAATTTACTTGCTACAGAGGCAGCATATTTTTTCAGAATGTAATATTCAGTTGTCTAGTAGTCCATTCATATGTTCTGTTTAAAAAACCACACAAGAGTATGTGATTTTGTGTGAAAGACATACTATTAAAAAAAAAACAATACAAGAGTATTTGATTTTGTGTGGTCAACAGTTAAGTGGAGCAGATTTTATTTAGTGCGATAAAATATAAAAGGAGCCTTAAAAGCACTTAAATAATTGCAGAAATAAATGTTACGTAACATAAATAAAAAATTTGAAATTATTTGTGCCTTAAATCTCATTTTAAACATAGGGGCCCCAGAGACGCCAACTCGTAGTACATGTTACAGAAAAGTCACCTCGTGAGTTAAGATAAAGACACACATACATGGTGTTTGGTGGCGTACCAGGAGTCGGCTATACCACTTACTTACATCAGTACATTGCTGGTGTAGGCACGAGCACAACTTTCAAAGGCCATTGTTGGATATGGAGCTCCACATCACACATCATCCTGTCCGCTTGCTTAACATGAATAGACGAATAGAAAATTCTTCTTCTTCCTCTAAATTTTTGAATGCGCTCGAGTTTACTCGAGCCCCGAGAAAAGAAAATAATAAGAAAAAGAATTGTAAACAAATATAAATAAAAAACACAAATCAGAAAAAAGCTGGCTGGTAACATGCTCGCCTCCCATGCAAGTGGATCTGGTTTCGATTCCCGGCTGGGTTGGAAATTTTCTCCGCTCGGGGACTGGGTGTTCTGTTGTCCTCATCATCATTTCATCCTCATCAAATGGTTCAAATGGCTCTGAGCACTATGGGACTTAACATCCGAGATCATCAGTCCCCTAGAACTTAGAACTACTTAAACCTAACTAACCTAAGGACATCACACACATCCATGCCCGAGGCAGGATTCGAACCTGCGACCGTAGCGGTCGCGCGGTTCCAGACTGTAGCACCTAGAACCGCTTGGCCACTCCGGCCGGCTCATCGTCATCACCGGCTCGCAATTCGCCCAGTGAAATAAGACTTGCACGTGTCCGGCCGAACTTCCCGGACTAGGAGCCTGCCGGCCAACGGTGCCGTACGCTCGTTTCGTTTTTTACGTGTTCTTGTGTTGATCCAGAGACATCGTCTGTTACGATTGCAGTGGGCACAGCATCAATGAGTTGTCACCGTGGATCAATACAAACGCACCACCAGTCGAATGGCTGCACGAAACATGCCCCGCGCCGCAGATGCAGTTCTGTGAGGGCAGAATTTTGCTGAAGGGTACATTGAGCTGGGTTTCCACGGGATCTGCGTTGTTAATCAAAGACATCATGACATCTGTGAACCTCGTGAACATTATTGCGAACCATCTGCATCGCTTAATGCTTGAAATCTCCTCCTACGGAGATGACATCTTCCAGCACGATAATTGATAATTGTCCGTGTTGCAATGTTAGAATCGTGCTACAATGGAGTGAGGGGCATTGTAGTGAACTCACACTGATGTCTTGGCCAGCAAATGTACCTGATCTGTACCCACGGGAACACATATCGGGCGCCAGCAACATGTAATTTGCTGGAATTTAGTGACCGGCAAATAGACATATGGTGGTACCACATACTTCTGGAATCCTGAATCCATGCCAAGCAGTATATCTGTTATACTGTGTTCGAAAAGTGGAGCAACACGCTATTAAACAAGTGGTCATAATGTTTTGACTCGCCCGGCCAATGTGGCCGAGCGGTTCTAGGCGCTTCAGACTGGAACCGCGCTGCTGGTATGGTCGCAGTTCGAATCCCGCCTCGGGCATGGATGTGTGTGATGTCCTTAGGTTAGTTAGGTTTAAGTAGTTCTAAGTCTAGGGGACTGATGACCTCAGATGTTAAGTCCCACAGTGCTCAGAGCCATTTGAATTTTTGTTTTGGCTCATCGGTGTATGTTGTTGCTTACTCGTGGACAGTGTCACAATGTCTTTACCGAAACAGAAGGCAGTTTGGTTCTAGATGGCTGTAATACTCAAGATGAGGGCAGTAAGGTGATTGATTCAACTCCGCTGGGTTTAAAGCGCTGTGAAAGTGACCAGCCTACTTGCGTTTAAGCCTTTTGTGACGCGAAACGGATTTCCTCGGCTGTGCCGGGATTATTCACGGCGGGAAATCGGAGACGTCGCGTCACGCAAGTCCCGACTGTGCTGTGACGTGCGCAGCACCGGTAGAGTCTCCTGGTGAATGGGACGACATGAGCCGGAAGCTGCCACCACAAAAGCCGATCCACCCTCGCACAAAGCGCGCCATTGTCTGCTGGCGCGCGGCTCGCCTTTCGCCTAATTGCCTCCCCGTGACCTTAGCCCATCCCACAGCGTAAATACGCTGTCTGGGAGCAGATGCCGTCAGTCAGATAAAGACTCCGTAGGCGCACTAACGTTACAATGACACATAAGGAAGTAAGTGACAACTGGATAGAAAATCGACTGGAATCGCTCATCAGTGGAAAGGCCGCTGCAACTGACGTTATGCCAATCAGACTCTACACCACGGTTTCCCAAACTGTGTTCCGCGGAACATTTGTGTTTCGAGGAAACTGAATAAGTGCTCGACAAAAAAACTATTAATAATATGGCGGTTTTTTCGAAATTTAGGCGGTCTTCTGTCATAATTATTCAAGTCTTGTATGAACTGTGACAGGAGCCCGAACAACACGTGACTGACGCACTAGGGCATGTACTAAAACTATGAAATACTGGATTGATAATGACTAGTCACTAACCGAAATCTGCTTTAATAAAGCCTGAAAGGAGAGGACGACTGATTGCAGTTTTCCATCATTTCGGATTGATTTTAACAGGAGAGCTAAAACAGCTTAGGTCTAACCCGCCACTGCCCGCACCGAAACTAGGTTTATTGTGCTGTATCGCTCCCTGTATATCTAGTAAAGCCAACCAGTGGCCTTGAATAGTGCAAGGAGTTCATCTACGACTTTTTTGTTAGACTCAATTTCTTCAGGTCTAGTTGTCCCGAAGATTCTGTATCTTTTACTCTCCAATGCCATGCATTCAAAGATTAGGTGTGATGCAGTTTCTTCACCCTCATCACAGATCCTACATTTAGGGTCATCTTCCATTATACCCATTGTGTGTAGGTGTTTTTTGAAGTTCCCATGGCCGGTCATCAGTCCAGTCATGAGTTTGGTCTCTTCCCTGTTCAATCCCAGGACTACAGAGATTCTTTTAAAACATGGCTTGGGCATAATTACCTTACCATGTTTTTGTTTATGGACCTTGGTCGAATATCCTACGTGCTGTTTCCTAAGCCAGTTCCATAGCCTTGGTGGTTGTCAAGACAGGTTCCGGTCCAATAAATGGAGTTGTTGCCCCCATCCTAGCCAATCTATCGGCTTGTTCATTGCCACAGATCCCTGAGTGGCCAGGGACCCACACTAGGTTCACCCTATTGCTTCCCCCCTAGCTCCACCAGAGCCCTGTGGCAATCTGCAACAATCTTAGATCTTGTTGCAGGAGCTGCCAATGATTTCAAGGCTGCCTGGCTGTCTGAATAATCATTTGGGAAGTCATCTCACGGTCGTGGAGTGCATTCCACATTCCAGATCGAAGGTAATTCTTAATAAGCGTTTATGCACATACAGAATCTCCTTCTTTCGTTTAGTATGGTGTAGTTTTGATAATATCTAGGTTAATTTTAAGAGTTTTCATTTGTCGATTAACATACTAAACATGATCCAATCCATTATTTTCGACCACTCATGGCCGCTTACCATTGCTGTTAACCATTCTCCAGACATTTTGTGCTCATCTGCAATATCTTCTTCTTTTTCGTACAGCAGTTTACATACTTCCTTTATGGCTGTTGTGTTGGTCATATACTTCAGATTTCGTTTCTTGACTTCAATGTCCTCCATTTTTTTTCCCGTGTGCATAACACTTCAGCCGTGCTTAGGACAGTAATTTCTTTCATGGCGAAAGGTATAAACCTGTCCAACACACTGCCCCTTTTTCTTAATACCTGTGGAATAACATTATTCGTGGGAACCAGTCCCAATTCAGAAATATCATTACGAGGGGCGTTTGAAAAGACCGTGCAGAAATAAAAACTACTTACGTGTTTGGGGTAAACCTTCTTTATTTTTCGACATGGTGTCCTTTTAGACGTATACACTTCGTCCAACGCTGTTCTAATTTGTTGATCGCTTCCGAATAATAGGAATTGTCCACGTGTGCAAAACAGCTATTAGTTGCTTCAATCACCTCCTCGTTTGAATAAAATCTTTATCCCGCCAGCCATTTCTTCAAATTGGGGAACAAATAGTAGTCCGAGGGAGCCAAGTCTGGAGAATAGGGGGGATGTGAAACGACTTGGAATCCTATTTCCATTAATTTTGCTACCACAACTGCTGAGGTGTGTGCTGGTGCATTGTCGTGATGGAAAAGGACTTTTTTGCGGTCCAATCGCCGGCGTATTTCTTGCAGCTCGGTTTTCAAATGGTTCAATAACGATGAATAATATGCACCTGTAATAGTTTTACGCTTTTCCAGATCGAGGATTATCCCTCGCGAATCCCAAAAGACAGTCACCATAAGCTTTCCGACCGAAGGAATGGCGCAGATTCTCCCTTGGTAACCCATTGCTTAGATAGTTTTTTGGTATCAGGAGTATTGTAATGTGTCGGAACTACGCTTAAAGTCCTGGGGATTCTTCCTGAACAGCTGCAAACCATCCTTGCAACACTTCACACGATTCCGTTTTTGGTCAAGCATGAGCAATCGCGGAACCCATCTTGCGGATAGCTATCTCATGTCCAAATGTTTATGCAAAATATTATGTGCCCGTTCATTCGAGATGCCCACAGCACTAGCAATCTTACACACCCTAACTCTTCTGTCATCCATCACCATATCATTGATTTTATCAATGATTTCTGGAGTCGTAACATCCACAGGACATCCAGAACTCGTGCCCACATGACCACTCCGAACATTTTGAAACCACTTATAAACTGTTCTAATCGAAGGTGCAGAGTCACCGTAATATTTATCAAGCTTCTGTTTAGTCTCCTCAGCTTCTCTTTAGTCTCTTGAGGCGTTTTGCCTTTCATAAAGTAATGTTTAATCACCACACGAAATTCTTTTTCGTCCATTTTTTGACAGTGACTCGACTATCTTGATTCACACGAATGCCAAACACAAGGAAATACACCAATATGGCTGAAACTTTGTGTGCGTTCTTTCCAAAGATGCTACTAACTAAACATCACCTCGATAAGCGCCGGTAGTACCAACTCTCGGACTTTGCACAGACTTTTCTAACGCCCCTCGTATATGAGGGAACCGAAGAGAAAATTGTCGTGGATTGAGAAAACGATATTTTTCTTGCTTTATTATAGCGCATCTCTATAATACTTATGTCGTCTTCGTTGGACTCTGTGTTAAGAATCTCCACATAGTTTACAGGTGGGTAATTGAAACTGTGTACTGACAGAATGTAGTTTATAAGCTTTCCTTGATGTTGAGTGTCCGGAGTGTTTACCGTACAACAGTCACTTTTCAGGTATTCTTGTTGCCCCAGCACACAAACTACAGCACGTTGTTAAACACTTCACAGCAGCCGTACTGTAACTTATAAGTTAATTCACAACACATGGAAGCAATCGACATGGAGTACAGTTGAGCATGTTCCATATACCATTTGTTGGTGATTAATACACTTAAACAGTCTTGCACAGGGTCAAACACACGATTCATTCTGTATATTGTAGCCACCAGCCTGGTAATACCACGTTCCTCACCCGAGAAATACGTAAATCTTTCTCTCAGTCACATGTCCGGATACTTCATAAAATCTATAAGGTGATTACTAATAACTTTTTTCAGGTGAGGGTTAGTGATTTCACATATTTCTAGAGTTGGCGTTCTTCCAGATAATACAATCAGTCCCGACTGTGTTACTGTTGTGCATAATCACATTGCAGTTTCCCTAACTTCCATAGATGGTTGATATTAGGTAGTCACCTGTCTCTATTTTTTTTACAAATCTTTGATAAATCTTGTCGTAAGTCTTTACACCAAGCTGTTGCAATATTCCAGGCAGCTCTTTTATTAGAAAATCCATTTTAATGTCGGCTAATTCCATTTTATATGGTGTAGTCATAGGATCTATATACTAGTTTCAAAATTGTTTCCAGTGCTGCCCTACCGATTTTTTCCAAAATTCCTTTTGCTCTCAGATTGTCATTCGCGTGTAGAACAAATTGTAACTTTCGCATGGGAACGTGTCTCGCAGTGACGAACTTCGAGAATTTATCACGTAGACAGCAGTTAAATGACCCATACATCTCCTACTTTCTCATTACAGCCGTGCCATTTCTAATCACTCCTGACACTTTACTTGATTTTAACGAGCATAATGCTTTCTTAAACCACCTCAGTAATGGATGTAAGAAAATTTATGCTCTTCTTGCTAAGGAGAATACATCAATTTCGATGTAATTTATGTTGCCAATGCAGATAACAAGATTGTGCAGCTTCCCCAGAAATAACCAAAAACCACAGCGTCCACCTATTAATCTCATCTTCCCTCCTGGTAAGCTGAGAGATGTTTAGAACCTTGGAGGTATCCTTGGTGACACTTCCACTGCCACAGAAGACTGATGGGTTGTGGCACGTTTGATGTTATTAACGTGTAGGTAGAACCATAGTTTGAAGAGCTCCTAGGCCATTTACACTATGAGTGTACGAGATGTTTATGGGAGGAACATGCAGGGTGATTTCCTCAAGACAAACCTTAGCAAAGAGTGAATATACAAAAGAATTCTGGTGGGATATGTAGCAATATTTTGACTCATACTGAGAGCTAATATTAGTGAAGTGCTTACTGAAAAATGCCCAATACCTCGCTGCTAATTATGTTCATCAATTATATTAATTATTAATAGATATCCAGCGATCACAGGCCATTCAGACTACGCGCTGCTTCCACAAATTGCCTCCATTCCTTCCTGTTTTGGGCCCGGTTCCTCCAGGTGTCTTCAATTCCCAGGGCTGCTAGGTCCTTCACCAGGCCGTCCATCCAGCGCTGCCTTGGTCGTCTAATGGGGCGTTTGGTGTTTGGTTTCCGCTCTAGTGCCATTTTCGCATGTCTTGCATCTGGCATACGGACTACATGGTCCACCCATTGTATTCTTTTGCTCTTTATCTTCTGTAGGATAGTTGCTTGTCGTATCAGAAGGTGGATTTCCTCGTTTTTCCTCCTCCTTCATTCTCCGTTATCTAAAACTGGTCCCCGTGTCTTCCTCATTACTCTTCTTCAAATGGTAATAGTTTTTCCTTTTCTCGCTTAGTCATGCCCCATGTTTCTGAACTGTACATTACCACTGGGCACATCACTGTGTTGTAGATTTTCATCCGCTGTAACTCGGCAGAGTGCCGCCATCTTCAGAGTACAAAAGGAGGCTGGACAGTCGCAACTGATCAGTCTTCTGTGGTAGCGGAAAGTGTCAGAACATGGGTGTCAGCTAATCGGGGGTGGGGGTGGGGGTGGGGGGGGGGAGTAGGTAGAGAGGGGGGGAGGCAAGACGAGACCAATCGGGGATTCTTTGGTTTTTGGTTTGATAGTCTTGCCGAAGACTTTCGGCATAAGAAGTCAGCCTCATTCTGCCAACGGCCTTGTCAAAGAGGGCGGAGGAGCGGATAGAGGTTCAGGGCACTCTCTTGTCCTAGGGGTGGGAAATTTCCCCTAAAGGCGGAAGAATCAGCAATGATCAACGACATGAGGATGCAGAAGGCAATGGAAACCACTGCATTAAAGACACGTAACGTGTATCCACAGGACATGTGGCCTGTAATTGAAGAAGTGTCATGATGATCTCTCCATTGGCAAAAGATTCCGGAATAGTCCCCCATTCGGATCCCCGGGAGGGGACTGCCAAGGGGGAGGTTACCATGAGAAAAAGGTTGAATAATCAACGAAAGGATAACGTTCTACGAGTCGGGGCGTGGAATGTCAGAAGCTTGAACGCGGTAGGGAAACTAGAAAATCTGAAAAGGGAAATGCAAAGGCTCAATCTAGATATAGTAGGGGTCAGTGAAGTGAAGTGGAAGGAAGACAAGGATTTCTGGTCAGATGAGTATCGGGTAATATCAACAGCAGCAGAAAATGGTATAACAGGTGTAGGATTCGTTATGAATAGGAAGGTAGGGCAAAGGGTGTGTTACTGTGAACAGTTCAGTGACCGGGTTGTTCTAATCAGAATCGACTGCAGACCAACACCGACAACGATAGTTCAGGTATACAAGCCGACGTCGCAAGCTGAAGATGAACAGATAGAGAAAGTGTATGAGGATATTGAAAGGGTAGTGCAGTATGTAAAGGAGGACGAAAATCTAATAGTCATGGGCGACTGGAACGCAGTTGTAGGGGAAGGAGTAGAAGAAAAGGTTACAGGAGAATATGGGCTTGGGACAAGGAATGAAAGAGGAGAAAGACTACTTGACTTCTGTAACAAGTTTCAGCTAGTAATAGCGAATACCCTGTTCAAGAATCACAAGAGGAAGAGGTATACTTGGAAAAGGCCGGGAGATACGGGAAGATTTCAATTAGATTACATCATGGTCAGACACAGATTCCGAAATCAGATACTGGATTGTAAGGCGTACCCAGGAGCAGATATAGACTCAGATCACAATATAGTAGTGATGAAGAGTAGGCTGAAGTTCAAGACATTAGTCAGGAAGAATTAATACGCAAAGAAGTGGGATACGTAAGTACTAAGGAATGACGAGATACGTTTGAAGTTCTCTAAAGCTATAGATACAGCAATAAGGAATAGCGCAGTAGGCAGTACAGTTGAAGACGAATGGACATCTCTAAAAAGGGCCATGACAGAAGTTGGGAAGGAAAACATAGGTACAAAGAAGGTAGCTGCGAAGAAACCATGGGTAACAGAAGAAATACTTCAGTTGATTGATGAAAGGAGGAAGTACAAACATGTTCCGGGAAAATCAGGAATACAGAAATACAAGTCGCTGAGGAATGAAATAAATAGGAAGTGCAGGGAAGCTAAGACGAAATGGCTGCAGGAAAAATGTGAAGACATCGAAAAAGATACGATTGTCGGAAGGACAGACTCAACATACAGGAAAGTCAAAACAACCTTTGGTGACATTAAAAGCAACGGGAATTCCACTGTTAAATGCAGAGGAGAGAGCAGATAGGTGGAAAGAATACACTGAAAGCCTATATGAGGGTGAAGATTTGTCTGACGTGATTGAAGAAGAAACAGGAGTCGATTTAGAAGAGATAGGGGATCCAGTATTAGAATCGGAATTTAAAAGAGCTTTGGAGGACTTACGGTCAAATAAGGCAGAGGGGATAGATAACATTCCATCAGAATTTCTAAAATCATTGGGGGAAGTGGCAACAAAACGACTATTCACGTTGGTGTGTAGAATATATGAGTCTAGCGATATACCATCTGACTTTCGGGAAAGCATCATCCACACAATTCCGAAGACGGCAAGAGCTGACAAGTGCGAGAATTATCGGACAATCAGCTTAACAGCTCATGCATCGAAGCTGCTCACAAGAATAATATACAGAAGAATGGAAAAGAAAATTGAGAATGCGCTAGGTGACGATCGGTTTGGCTTTAGGAAAAGTAAAGGGACGAGAGAGGCAATTCTGACGTCACGGCTAATAATGGAAGCAAGGCTAAAGAAAAATCAAGACACTTTCATAGGATTTGTCTACCTGGAAAAAGCGTTCGACAATATAAAATGGTGCAAGCTGTTCGAGATTCTGAAAAAGTAGGGGTAAGCTATAGGGAGAGACGGGTCATATACAATATGTACAACAAAAAAAATGGTTCAAATGGCTCTGAGCACTATGGGACTCAACTGCTGAGGTCATTAGTCCCCTAGAACTTAGAACTAGTTAAACCTAACTAACCTAAGGACGTCACAAACATCCATGCCCGAGGCAGGATTCGAACCTGCGACCGTAGCGGTCTTGCGGTTCCAGACTGCAGCGCCTTTAACCGCACGGCCACTTCGGCCGGCAATATGTACAACAACCAAAAGGGAATAATAAGAATGGACGATCAAGAACGAAGTGCTCGTATTAAGAAGGGTGTAAGACAAGGCTGTAGCCTTTCGCCCCTACTCTTCAATCTGTACATCGAGGAAGCAATGATGGAAATAAAAGAAAGGTTCAGGGGTGGAATTAAAATACAAGGTGAAAGGATATCAATGATACGATTCGCTGATGACATTACTATCCTGAGTGAAAGTGAAGAAGAATTAAATGATATGCTGAACGGTATGAACAATCTAATGAGTACACAGTATGGTTTGAGAGTAAATCGGAGAAAGACGAAGATAATGAGAAGTAGTAGAAATGAGAACAGCGAGAAACTTAACATCAGCATTGATGGTCACGAAGTCAATGAAGTTAAGGAATTCTGCTACCTAGGCAGTAAAATAACCAATGACGGACGGAGCAAGGAGGACATCAAAAGCAGACTCGCTACGGCAAAAAAGGCATTTCTGGCCAAGAGAAGTCTACTAATATCAAATACCGGTCTTAATTTGAGGAAGAAATTTCTGAGGATGTACGTCTGGAGTACAGCGTTGTATGGTAGTGAAACATGGACTGTGGGAAAACCGGAACAGAAGCGAATCGAAGCATTTGCGATGTGGTGCTATAGACGAATGGTGAAAAATAGGTGGACTGATAAGGTAAGGAATGAGGAGGTTCTGTGCAGAATCGGAGAGGAAAGGAATATGTGGAAAACACTGATAAGGAGAAGGGACAGGATGATAGGACATCTGCTAAGACATGAGGGAATGACTTCCATGGTACTAGAGGGAGCTGTAGAGGGCAAAAACTGTAGAGGAAGACAGAGATTGGAATACGTCAAGCAAATAATTGAGGACGTAGGTTGCAAGTTCTACTCTGAGATGAAGAGGTTAGCACAGGAACGGAAATCGTGGCGGGCCGCATCAAACCAGTCAGTAGACTGATGACCAAAAAAAAAAAAAAGTCTTGTCAATTGCATTGGCAGCATAAATTACATCCTTAGAAAGAAGAACCATTTTGCGTGAGCAGTACGCTAGTTAAAATCTGTGATCAAGTGGACTGACAGGAGCGCTTGGAAAATGCGTGATGTGTGGGTTATTTATGTATAAGGGAGAGTCAAATGAAGAAACAGATGGTGAACAAGTAAGTAAACCGTTTATTATTTCAAAAGTAATAGCCGTAACTGCAAATAAATTTTTCCCATTTCGAGACAAGACGGTGAGTGCCTGCTTCCCAGCGAAACTCCTGCACGGTATTCGGTCTTCTGTGGCAGTGGAAAGTGTCAAGGATGCCTGCAAACTGCCAAACATCCCTCCGCTTGCTACGGCACATGCCCCTTATCTAGCTCACATTTGTTCCACATTTAGAGCTAGCCGCCATTCATCACACCAGCTGGAAATTTTGTCTAAGTCGTCTGGTATCTTACTACAGTCACTCAACTTCGTCATCTTACCATACGCCACGGCATCAGCAGCAAACAACCGCAGATTGCTGCCCATGCTGTCAGCCAAATCATTTACGTACACACAGAACAACAGCTGTCCTGTCACACTTCCCTGAGGCACTCCCTACGATACCCTTGACTCTGATGAACACTTGCTGTCGAGAGCAACATACTGGCTCATATTATTTAAGAAGTCTTCGAGACACTCACATATCTGTAAATTTATTCAATGTGCTCGTACCTTCGTTAACAGCCTGCAATGGGCACAGTGTCAAATGCTTTTCCCAAAGCTAGAAAACTGGAATCTGCCTGTTGACCTTCATCCATAGTTCGCAGTATGTTATGTGACAAAAGCTGAGTTTCGCATGAGCTTTCTAAAACCATGCTGATCTGTCGACATTTGTTCTCAGTCTCAAGAAAGTTTATTACATTCGAACTGGGAATATGTTCAAGGAGACAGAAGTTAGGTATCTTGGTCTGTAATTTTGCGGGTCCGTCATTTTACTCTTCTTATATACAGGAGTCACCTGGGCTGTTTTCCGGTCGTTTGGGACTCTGTGTCGGTCGAGAGTTTCAGGAGGTGAAAAAATGTAGCTTAACCCGAATGAATAGAAAGAACAAGCCTATAATGTTCGGATACAGAATTGCAAGTATCCTGGTTGACACAGTCAACTCGTTTAAATATCTGGGAATAACGTTCCAAAGCGAGGTGTGATGAGCCAGCCGCTGTGGCAGAGCGTTCTAGGCGCTTTAGTCCGGAACTGCGCTGCTGCTACGGTCGCAGGTTCGAAACCTGCCCCGGGCATGGATGTATGTGGTGTCCTTAGGTTAGTTAGGTTTAAGTAGTTCTAAGTTCTAGGGGACTGATGACCTCAGATGTTAAGTCCCATGGTGCTCAGAGCCATTTGATGTGAGATGGAACGAGCATGTGGGGATTGTGGTAGGGGAAGCGAATGGTCGACTTCGATTTATTGGCAGAATTTTAGGAAAGAGTGGTTCACCTTTTAAGGGGACCGCATGTCGGAAGTTGGTGTGACCAAGAGCAAATTTTGAAATCTGGTTGCAAGCTGAGATATGCTGCAAAGCGCTTGGAATTTTGCAGAATTTAAAATTGTACTTGCGGAATTATAACTAAAAAATTATGAAAATTCTCGTATTTGACCTATTCCCAAAACAACATGAGAGAAGCTTACAACATATAAAGGGATGAAATAGAGAATTTTTTCTAGAAATCTCTTGAACACTTTCTGAGAAAAAGGAACACATTATTTTTTGAAAATAAAACTTCAAATTTTATTCAAAAAAAGTAGAAAATATATATATATATATATATATATATATATATATATATATATAAATCAAAAGATTTTATATGTAAATGTGTTACCTTCATGTAAAGCGTGGTGCAAAATTTCTTTGTCATATCTCCAAAACTGTGGAATTGGTGCATTTTTGAAATGGTGTGTGTTTTTCATCAACGTCCCCCCTTAAAGGAAGACATGGAAGCAGTTCAGAGGTACCGGTAGGTACAAACTACACGTAAGTGTTACGGAGAATCTTTAAGAACTCAAATGCGGATCTCTGGTGGGAAGGCGACGTTCTATTCGAGAAAAACTATCGAGAAAAATTTAGAGAACCAGCATTTGAAGCTGACTGCCGAACGGTTCTACTGCCGCCAACATACATTGCGCGAAACTAAAACCTCCGAGATAAGATAAGAGAAATTAGGGCTCGTACGGAGGCGTACGGACAGTCGCTTTTCTCTCGCTCTGTTTGCGAGTGGAATAGGAAAGGAAATGAGGGTACAGGGTACCCTCCGCCACGCACCGTACGGTGGCTTGCGGAGTATTTGTGTAGATGTAGAACAGGCACACCAGCTATAGGATTAAGTAACGACGAGCTTTTTATTTGACTGCAAGGGCCTACTACCTTGTTTAGTTTAGTTATGTCATGTTTCGTAGATAATTTTTAGGATTATTTTATCGACATGATGTGGAACACGTCAGATTACAAATTATATACAGGGTGTTACAAAAAAGGTACGGCCAAACTTTCAGGAAACATTCCTCACACGCAAAGAAAGAAAATATGTTATCTGGACATGTGTCCGGAAACGCTTACTTTCCATGTTAGAGCTCATTTTATTACTTCTCTTCAAATCACATTAATCATGGAATGGAAACACACAGGAACAGAACGTACCAACGAGATTTCAAACACTTTGTTACAGGAAATGTTCAAAAGTCCTCCGTTAGCGAGGATACATGCATCCACCCTCCGTCGCATGGAATCCCTGATGCGCTGATGCAGCCCAGGAGAATGGCGTATTGTATCACAGCCGTCCACAATACGAGCACGAAGAGTCTCTACATTTGGTACCGGGGTTGCGTAGACAAGAGCTTTCAAATGCCCCCATAAATGAAAGTCAAGAGGGTTGAGGTCAGGAGAGCGTGGAGGCCATGGAATTGGTCCGCCTCTACCAATCCATCAGCACCTAATCTGTTGTTGAGAAGCGTACGAACACTTCGACTGAAATGTGCAGGAGCTCCATCGTGCATAAACCACATGTTTTGTCGTACTTGTAAAGGCACATATTCTAGCAGCACAGGTAGAGTATCCCGTATGAAATCATGATAACGTGCTCCATTGAGCGTAGGTGGAAGAACATGGGGGCCCAATCAAGACATCACCAACAATGCCTGCCCAAAAGTTCACAGAATATCTGTGTTGATGACGTGATTGCACAATTGTGTGCGGATTCTCGTCAGCCCACACATGTTGATTGTGAAAATTTACAATTTGATCACGTTGGAATGAAGCCTCATCCGTAAAGAGAACATTTGCACTGAAATGAGGATTGACACATTGTTGGATGAACCGTTCGCAGAAGTGTACCCGTGGAGGCCAATCAGCTTCTGATAGTGCCTGCACACGCTGTACATGGTACGGAAACAACTGGTTCTCCTGTAGCACTCTCCATACAGTGACGTGGCCAACGTTACCTTCTACAGCGGCAACTTCTCTGACGCTGACATTAGGGTTATCGTTAACTGCACGAAGAATTGCCTCGTCCATTGCAGGTGTTCTCGTCGTTCTAGGTCTTCCCCAGTCGCGAGTCATAGGCTGGAATGTTCTGTGCTCCCTAAGACGCCGATCAATTGCTTCGAACGTCTTCCTGTCGGGACACCTTCGTTCTGGAAATCTGTCTCGATACAGACGTACCGCGCCACGCTATTGCCCCGTGCTAATCCACACATCAAATGGGCGTCTGCCAACTCCGCATTTGTAAACATTGCACTGACTGCAAAACCACGTTCGTGGTGAACACTAACCTGTTGATGCTACGTACTGATGTGCTTGATGCTAGTACTGTAGAGCAATGAGTCGCATGTCAGCACAAGCACCGAAGTCAACATTACCTTCCTTCAATTGGGCCAACTGGCGGTGAATCGAGGAAGTACAGTACATACCGACGAAACTAAAATGAGCTCTAACATTGAAATTAAGCGTTTCCGGACACATGTCGACATAACATCTTTTCTTTATTTGTGTGTGAGGAATGTTTCCTGAAAGTTTGGCCGTACCTTTTTGTAACACCCTGTATACACATATGAATTGTGCTAATATTAATATTACCGAAATTTTTAGTTCTACTAATGCAATTGTATTTAGAGGTACATTTTTTTTTTCTTTCTGGAACGCAGCGCTACAGTTAACGCACGGCGGTAAGTAGCCACTTTGCAAAAATTGAAGTGCCCAAGAATACTGAGGAACGGCATTATTCTGTTGTGGGATAATCCCCACCCACGTTTTGCCAACGTTGCTTCGACAGTGCTCCAAAAGATTCGATTGAAAGCGTTCATCCAGCGTCCATATAGTCCCGGTCTCTCCGTAAGCGATTTCCATATTTTTCTAGTCCTGAAGAACGATATTTGTGACGGTGGTTCTACTTTGGATGAAGAGATGTACGCCAGGTACAATCACGGTTTCATAGGCAATCGCAAACAATTTTCCATGAAGGCACTGGCTGCCTTGTCTCACATTTGGATGAATGTCTTAACAGTTTTGGTGATAAGTTTTGAAATAATAAACAGTTTACTTAATTTTTTTCGTCCGTCTCGTTTTCATTTGAACGTCCTTGTATCATAAACATAAATTCTGTAAGTTCGTCACCGCAAGACACGGTGCCAACGCAAAACTACAATGTCCGACACAGGAATGGCACTTTGACATCAACAAGAGCATTGGAAAATACCGGCAAGGAAGCAATGGAAACCATTCGGCAGAACGTAGAGATCCTGTGGCTATATAATATAAAGTTCAATTAGCCGACATCAAAATGGGTATTCTAATGGAAAGCTTATGGAATACTGCAGCAGCTTCATACAGATAATTGTTATCTTTCGGATCTCGGCATAAAACAACATTCTGCAGCAAACCATGGGTTTTGCACTGAAGAAAATGGTAAGGGAAACCGCAGTCTCGATTATGGACAACTACAAGAAAGTATGGATCGATTTAAAGAAAGATATGTAGTGAATTCAATGTCAGATCGTTGGTTTGGTAATCACCTTGTAGATATTACAATATGTCCAGACATTCAACTAGGAGAAACCCATATGTCTTTCTTCGATAACGAACTTGGTATTACAAGGCTGAGGGCTACAATATGCAGCTACAGAATGGATCATATGTTTGATCCTGTGTTTTTGAGTTAGACACCAACTGCGTTCGTGTGGTGTCAATTAACGAATAACTCACATATCATCTTTTCTGTGCGTTTAACAAAGTTCCTCAGTTAGCCAAGTTAGCCAAGACGAGTAATAGTGATACGTGAAAATTGGCTGGTGTAAAAGTATGCCTTTCAGACACTCAAGTCCAAGGAAAGCTTACAAACTACATTCTGTATATTGTTTTGATTATCTATCTATAAATAGACCCGTGCTCTAGGGGCACAGTCGGCTTTCAGCCGTGTTACCGTGCGGACGGGCTCGGCGCGCCGGGCAGTGCTCCGCAGGTGTTGTTGTTTACCCGCTAGCGCGCGGTCGCGTCGTTGTCTTGCCGTATAGTACTTGTACCGACCCGACATGGCGTTCTCATATCGAAAAGCTACAATCAAACTAACGTTCAACGCATCGTACACGAGACCGAAGGCCCATGAAATTGAACGGTTTCTACGAGACATCGTGCACATAGAACCACAAGAACTGATAGGCATTCATCTGTCTATTGTAACCAGCACAGTGTACCTCAAACCGATTGACGAAGCGGCCTGCGACAGATTACTCCAACGATCTGCAAACGGCTTTCGCTTCTGTCACGCAGACGGTAACGCGAGCGTGGTAGGAGTTGACCATGGTGGTCTGGGAGTGCGTACCGTGCGCATCTTTGAACTACCGTTCGAAATTCCTGCCAACCTAGTCGTTGATGCGCTGCGGCCATACGGCACAGTTCTGAGCCACACAGAGGAGAAATGGAACACATTCGAAACGTACCCTGTCCTTAACGGGGTACGACAAGTGCGCATGGAACTTAAGAAGCACGTTCCATCATATGTTTTCGTTGGTGGCTGCCGCGCAATTGTTATCTATGATGGACAACCGAAGACCTGCTCGGGCTGCGGCCAGGAGGGCCACGTTAGAACTGAGTGTCTGCAGCGCCGCCTCGTTCAGGTGCCCCGCAATGAACTTCCCCAACGATCCGCTATGACCTCTCTCCCGCTAACATATGTGGAGGCGGCACGACATGATGTGATGGATGATCAAAACCTGCTACCTCCTCAAGCCGCTGCCAGCTCCGTTGGAGAGTCAGCGCCGTCGACGACGCCGCAGCCCAACGGTGCAGAGGTTCCTACAGCCTCTGCCCACCGCAGCGTCGTGGGCACCCAGCCACCGTCACTGTCGGGATCAGACACAGGGGTTCCTAGCAACCGAGACTGTGTCGAGCCCCGCTCTCCAGTGGACCCGAAAGCAAAAATCACCCAAGCGACACAAGAAGAGGCGATTGTCAGCTGAAGAACAGGACAGGGATGTGAAGCCGGCGGAAGACATTGACTTTGTTGACTCGCCCACAATTGCAACGGACTCCAGTGGCATCATTCACCAGAAGGTGCCTGAAGACAAGGAACACTCTCCTAAATCTGGTGGCCCAGAAAACGAGGCGCATTGCGTCGACTCCCAAAATGTGGGCTCCTGTGAAAGCGACCAGCCACCAATGACATCACAATCGTCTCTTGGTGATTGGGCAGACGATATGGAGGCAGATGATGCACAGCAAACATCGATATCTCCACCACAGCCCATGGCTGACATTGAGCCCGGAGGGCTCTGCCAGTCAGGGACTCATACGGCACAGTAATGCACAGCATGCAGATGGATGGCTGTGTGGTGTGTGAGATCACTGTGGGCTTGCACCGGCACACTGCCTCCGCCACTTGATATGTCTCAGTCATACCGTGTGGGAACAGTCAACGTAAATGGTGTCCACTCCACTGTCAAGACCCGCATGTTACACGACATGATAAGAGCGGCAGACTTGGACATTGCCCTTCTCCAGGAGGTCCGTCCCGAGCTGCGTTTAGACCTATATGGCTACACCACGTAAAGCCTACCCGTAGGTGATGGCGCAGGAGGAACGGCCATCCTTCTCCGAGATGGCATAGACGCAACGGACGCGACGTACTTGCCGAACGGGCGAGGCATCGCACTCACGCTTGGCGCAGTCCGCCTCATTAACGTCTACGCTCCCTCCGGTAATTCGCACCGTGGTGACAGACATGTCTTCTATTCGGAGGAGTTGGCCCCACTTTTGCAAGGAAATATGGACCATTACATAGTGGGCGGTGATTTTAACAGTGTTCTGCGGCCCGAGGACCAGATACCGCATTACGTCCCATGCCCGGCTCTACAAGCATTGATACGTGACCTCGCGCTCCACGACACGTGGCTCTTACGTCATGGGACCCAGAGTGGATATACGCACTTTACCGGCCATTCTGCCAGTCGTCTGGACCGGATATACGTCTCGCGTGCCATCCGCACAGCAACCCGTGTTGCAGAACTCTGGCCGATGGCCTTCACGGACCATCTCGCGTACATCTGCACTGTCACCTTGCCCCGACAACTCACAAGACGCAGCAGGGGCCCGTGGACGCTGAACGTCTCCCTCCTTCGCGAGGAAGCGTGTCGGCGAGCAGTCACTGACACGTAGCGTCGATGTATCAGGCGCCTGCCTATGTATGCTTCCACGTTGCTGTGGTGGCTGGGATGTGTCAAACCTGCACTCCGAAAGACTTTGATGGCCTACGGGCGTGATAGATCGAACTGGAAAAGGGCAACATCGGAATTTTACTATACAGCGTTACGTGAGCTGGCGACGCAACCGCCGTCTCCCGAACGTCAGATGTCCGTACAACGCATCAAAGCTCGTCTACTTCGCATCAGGACAGAGCAGCTAGACGGTGTCCGCATCCGTGCGCGAGTGCAAGACTGTATCCCCAACGAAACAGCGTCAGTGTATCACATTGTGCGCGAGAGGCGCCACCGCAAACGTCAGCTCATTACGGCGGTAAACACGGAGGAGGGCGGCCGCGCAGTGACACAAACGGACATCGCGCACACGTTCGCCAGACACTGTGGGACCTTGTACATGGAAGATCCGCGAAATGTACGTGATTATGACGAGCTGTTGCACGATTTTCCCGCCCCTCGGGACGTGGCACCCTATGATAGTCTGCTGTTGCCCATTACACCCGACGAGCTGACATCGGCCTTGGCACGTGGAGCACCGAACAAATCGCCTGGACCGGACGGTTTACCCCTGGAATTCTACCGCACTTTTTACGACCTTATGGGCGACAAGTGGCTCCAAATGTTTCAAGACCTGATCCGCCCTGATTTCACTGTCCCCACAGAATTCACAGAAGGCATCTTGATCCCAGTACCGAAACCGAATGGTGGTTGTAGGTGGCAGGATTTTCGCCTACTCACACTCCTCAACAACGACTACAAGATCTTCGCCCGTATCCTCCGCGCGCGTCTCCACACCGCTATCGGGAAAGCCATCCACACCGATCAGACATGTTTAGGTGGTGTCAACAACATTCATACGGCGTTAGGGGCATACCGCGACGTAATTGCTTTGACGGCGGCCTGCAAAATACGAGGCGCCCTTGTCGCCGTAGATTTTGACCACGCATTCGGCCGCGTTGACCACGGCTTCTTACGCGCAGTTTTGCAACACATGGGCCTCTCTCCGGAGCCTGCACAGGTGGTCCTTCGACTGGTCCACGGAGCGCTCTCCCGCATGATGGTCAACGGTTATCAGTCTGGTCACATTGTTGTTGGACGGTCAGTGCGACAAGGGTGCCCCCTGTCGGGCATATTATTTGCTGCAGCGCTTGAACCAGCTTTACGTGGTCTGCGGCAGCGATTAACTGGTATCTCCTTGCGGGACGTGACCTTTTGTTCTGGTGCATTCGCCGATGACGTGGTGTTCCTGGCCAGATCAGAGGATGAAATGCATATGGCGCTACAGTGGCTACGCCAGTAGGGGGCGGTCGCTGGGAGCGTCATCAACGTGAAGAAGACAAAATACATGGATGTCGGAGGGGAGCTTTCCCACACAACGGCGGTGCCCTTTGACAAGGTGCCCGTACTCAAGTGTTTAGGAGTGCAATTCTATAGCAATGTCCGCCGCACGGCGGCGGTTACGTACCGCCGGCTCCTACACCAGACACGTGCTCTGCTGCAGGACAACAAACTGCGTCGCTTGGATATGCTCCTCAGAACACGTTATGTCAACACCTATCTTGTCTCAAAACTGAACTATTTTGCGCATATCCTTCCCATGACGGCTACGATGGCCGACAGATTTCAAGCAGCATATGGACATTTCGTAAGCACCGGTCTGGTTTTTAAAGTCCGATACGCCACCCTGACACTGCCGCAGCGGGCGGGCGGTATCGGTTTAATTCATGTATATAACCGTGCGCGATCGCTTTATCTCAACACTATGCGTCGCACGTGGACCTCTGCCCACGCCACTCTGACGGGCACCCTGACAGCGGAAGTGGCACCACACTCTCTGCATCCCCCGGTTTCTGTAGGACACATTTCATCGGCACTCACCCACATCAGAGAGTTCTTGATTGACTTCAGCTACTTACGGTCAGAACTTCCGACGACACGGAAGACCAGCACAAATATTATCGCCTCTATCAGCAGCAGCAACCTGTAAATACGGTCACCCACAGACATCCTGAAGTTGCCTGGAACACGGTGTGGCGAGCGGTACACACGCCTTTTCTACCTACGACGGTGCGTTCATTGTGGTACGTGGTTGTGAATGGGAAGTTCGCTACTCGTCACAGGCTACATTCCATACATCTGACGGACGACCCCTTGTGTCCGACATGCTCAGTCGCTGACTCGGATGCACACCGTCTGACGTGTGCCGCGACCAGCGAGTGCTGGCTACTGACGCAGTGCATGCTGGCATTACTCTTGCGGCCATTGCCGGAGTCTATCTCCCCTGATGACGTATTGCGCCCCGACAGCGTATACTTTCCATCAACCAGAACGAACGCCGTTAACTGGCTAAAAGGCATGGCCGTTTACTACATATATTGCGATGCTTCCAAAGGCACACTCGACTTCTGGTCCCTATTGATGACGACACATGCAGCTTTGAGCCGCCACCCGAAGTACAGAACTCGTTTCGCAAATTATTTAGGTTCATTATTTGCGGATCCTCCTGCTCACTGGGGCGTTCCGGGTATGAGACGCTGAAAATGAAGAAGAATCCTGGAGCATATTGATCCTCTACGGACGGAATAGGGGGAAACCCCTCCCAACAGAGACGACACGGACGCTCGGATACGGCAGTTGTAGGATCTTTCTTTGCAATGAAACAAAAATAAATCTATAATACAAAAAAAAATGTTATAAAACATAAAGAAATAAATAAATAAAACAACATCGACAAACCCACTACATCCTCTTCCTGATCCTTCGATCCTCGAACACGTTGCTTGGGCGTGGCGGCGGGATGGCCAGGCTTCGGGTGTCGACCCCTGCCCAACCCGTCGTCCTGCTCCTGCAGCGGTAGCGTCTTTGATTCATAATCAAAACGTCTTCGGACCCGGGTTCGATCCCCGCCACTGCCTAAATTTTGATAAATAATCAGCATTGGCGGCCGAAGACTTCCGGCATAAGAAGTCAGCCTCATTCTGCCAACGGCCTTGTCAAAGAGGGCGGATGAGCGGATAGAGGTTCAGGGCACTCTCTTGTCCTAGGGGTGGGAAATTGCCCCTAAAGGCGGAAGAATCAGCAATGATCAACGACATGAGGATGCAGAAGGCAATGGAAACCACTGCATTAAAGACAAGTAACGTGTATCCACAGGACATGTGACCTGTAATTGAGGAGTGTCATGATGATCTCTCCATTTCAAAAGATTCCGAAATAGTCCCCCATTCGGATCTCCGGGAGGGGACTGCCAAGGGGGAGGTTACCATGAGAAAAAGGTTGAATAATCAACGAAAGGATAACGTTCTACGAGTCGGGGCGTGGAATGTCAGAAGCTTGAACGTGGTAGGGAAACTAGAAAATCTGAAAAGGGAAATGCAAAGGCTCAATCTAGATATAGTAGGGGTCAGTGAAGTGAAGTGGAAGGAAGACAAGGATTTCTGGTCAGATGAGTACCGGGTAATATCAACAGCAGCAGAAAATGGTATAACAGGTGTAGGATTCGTTATGAATAGGAAGGTAGGGCAGAGGGTGTGTTACTGTGAACAGTTCAGTGACCGGGTTGTTCTAATCAGAATCGACAGCAGACCAACACCGGCAACGATATTTCAGGTATACATGCCGACGTCGCAAGCTGAAGATGAACAGATAGAGAAAGTGTATGAGGATATTGAAATGGTAATGCATTATGTAAAGGAGGACGAAAATCTAATAGTCATGGGCGACTGCAATGCAGTTGTAGGGGAAGGAGTAGAAGAAAAGGTTACAGGAGAATATGGGCTTGGGACAAGGAATGAAAGAGGAGAAAGACTAATTGACTTCTGTAACAAGTTTCAGCTAGTAATAGCGAATATCCTGTTCAAGAATCACAAGAGGAGGTATACTTGGAAAAGGCCGGGAGATACGGGAAAATTTCAATTAGATTACATCATGGTCAGACACAGATTCCGAAATCAGATACTGGATTGTAAGGCGTACCCAGGAGCAGATATAGACTCAGATCACAATATAGTAGTGATGAAGAGTGGACTGAAGTTCAAGACGTTAGTCAGGAAGAATCAATACGCAAAGAAGTGGGATACGGAAGTACTAAGGAATGACGAGATACGTTTGAAGTTCTCTAACGCTATAGATACAGCAATAAGGAATGGCGCAGTAGGCAGTACAGTTGAAGAGGAATGGACATCTCTACAAAGGGCCAACACAGAAGTTGGGAAGGAAAACATAGGTACAAAGAAGGTAGCTGCGAAGAAACCATGGGTAACAGAAGAAATACTTTTGATTGATGAAAGGAGGAAGTACAAACATGTTCCGGGCAAATCAGGAATACAGAAATACAAGTCGCTGAGGAATGAAATAAATAGGAAGTGCAGGGATGCTAAGACGAAATGGCTGCAGGAAAAGTGTGAAGACATCGAAAAAGATATGATTGTCGGAAGGACAGACTCAGTATACAGGAAAGTCAAAACAACCTTTGGTGACATTAAAAGCAACGGTGGTAACATTAAGAGTGCAACGGGAATTCCACTGTTAAATGCAGAGGAGAGAGAAGGTAGGTGGAAAGAATACATTGAAAGCCTCTATGAGGGTGAAGATTTGTCTGACGTGATTGAAGAAGAAACAGGAGTCGATTTAGAAGAGATAGGGGATCCAGTATTAGAATCGGAATTTAAAAGAGCTTTGGAGGACTTACGGTCAAATAAGGCAGAAGGGATAGGTAACATTCCATCAGAATTTCTAAAATCATTGGGGGAAGTGGCAACAAAACGACTATTCACGTTGATGTGTAGAATATATGAGTCTGGCGACATACCATCTGACTTTCGGAAAAGCATCAAACACACAATTCCGAAGACGGCAAGAGCTGACAAGTGCGACAATTATCGCACAATCAGCTTAACAGCTCATGCATCGAAGCTGCTTACAAGAATAATATACAGAAGAATGGAAAAGAAAATTGAGAATGCGCTAGGTGACGATCAGTTTGGCTTTAGGAAAAGTAAAGGGACGAGAGAGGCAATTCTGACGTTACGGCTAGTAATGGAAGCAAGGCTAAAGAAAAATCAAGACACTTTCATAGGATTTGTCGACCTGGAAAAAGCGTTCGACAATATAAAATGGTGCAAGCTGTTCGAGATTCTGAAAAAAGTAGGGCTAAGCTATAGGGAGAGACGGGTCATATCCAATATGTACAACAACCAAGAAGGACGATCAAGAACGAAGTGCTCGTATTAAGAAGGGTGTAAGACAAGGCTGTAGCTTTTCGCCCCTACTCTTCAATCTGTACATCGAGGAAGCAATGATGGAAATAAAAGAAAGGTTCAGGAGTGGAATTAAAATACAAGGTGAAAGGATATCAATGATACGATTCGCTGATGACATTACTATCCTGAGTGAAAGTGAAGAACAATTAAATGATCTGCTGAACGGAATGAACAGCCTAATGAGTACACAGTATGGTTTGAGAGTAAATCGGAGAAAGACGAAGTCAATGAAGTTAAGGAATTCTGCTACCTAGGCAGTATAATAACCAATGACGGACGGAGCAAGGAGGACATCAAAAGCAGACTCGAGATGGCAAAAAAGGCATTTCTGGCCAAGAGAAGTCTACTAATATCGAATACCGGCCTTAATTTGAGGAAGAAATTTCTGAGGATGTACGTCTGGAGTACAGCGTTGTATGGTAGTGAAACATGGACTGTGGGAAAACCGGAACAGAAGAGAATCGAAGTATTTTAGATGTGGTGCTATAGACGAATGTTGAAAATTAGGTGGACTGATAAGGTAAGGAATGAGGAGGTTCTATGCAGAATCGGAGAGGAAAGGAATATGTGGAAAACACTGATAAGGAGAAGGGACAGGATGATAGGACATCTGCTAAGACATGAGGGAATGTCTTCCATGGTACTAGAGGGAGCTGTAGAGGGCAAAAACTGTAGAGGAAGACAGAGATTGGGATACGTCAAGCAAATAATTGAGGACGTAGGTTGGAAGTGCTACTCTGAGATGAAGAGGTTAGCACAGGAAAGGAATTCGTGGCGGGCCGCATCAAACCAGTCAGTAGACTGGTGACAAAAAAAAAAATCTATAAATTACGTCCAGATTCTTACCAAAGACTCCAACAAACATGATATAAGTATTATACAGAAGTCCCATATTAACGTAGTAGATACATATTTTCCTAAATCCAGGACACTGTTCCCCACAATGCTGTCATATATAGATATTGTAAACTGTGACTGGATTCTACAAACAATTTTAATCCATAGTTACTAAGAAAAAGAGCCAATCTGTCGATCGAACTTAAACGCTTTCCTATTAAAGTAATCACGCCCCTAAACACAGTTAATGTGTTACGTGTGTGAAAAATAAAACTGGGAATGGAGGATCTGGAACCATCCAAAGATAGTTGTGCGACACCAAATTTTTTAGTCAACGTGCGCTGATGCGACAGACATTAGCTGCAATCCGCAACTACATATCGGAGGTGCCCCTTCTCTCTCATTCGCTATCTCTCTCAGCACTGCGACGCCATTGTACAGAGTTCGATATAGAGCCGAGCATGAACTCGCTCTGTCCGTGTTTGTGACCTCCGATGAAACAGTCAACATTATCTAATTAGGACACCTGTGCTATTCGAGTCTCAGATAGAGCTGTACTTTTGTAAATGGCGTACCTGTACTCCAGGAGAAAAATTTGTAATTGTGTGCATCAAGTGATGCTTTAATGTTGAAGACAGCTGTAAATGTTTGACACACCCCTGTGTGAATGGATTGTATGAAGTTAAGTTAAATCTTTTGTCGCTCTTGTAATAAAATAAATTAACGTTTCATAGTTCGGATCAGCCATCTCCCATAACAACGAAAGAACCCGCAGTTACGACTGGACGGTTGCAGTTTCGTCGTGCCTTTACAGAGGATATCAATGTCAAAAAACTAAAACTGCAGTATACGACGAAGTCAACTCCCATAAAGAAATCTGACTACAAGTAAGGAATATGAATTACGTGTATCTAGTGTTTAGTAGCAGAGTTACGTGGGCATATTTTGGAGACCCCGCCGGATATGATGGACTGGAGAATGTTTAATATGTCAAGGGACATACGAAAAATCTATTTATATCGCACCGTTCCTGTCTGGATCTGCTTAAAAATGACGACAGCATTGTATGTAATTGTGATGGACTGCGTGTTATGCACCTCGATTGCGGCAGAGGTCAAAGTACATGGAATAACAACAGTTAAAAATCAAACGCTTGGAAAAGTTGTGAACATTAAATTCTATTCAGAGATTCCATAAGAATGTGGAGCAGAAGAGCTTGTTTGGTACACCTAGACATATAAGGAATGTTATAAAAATCGTGTTATTCAGTTTGAATTTTTTCGGCTAGAAATTTGCAGGAATGTATAGAGATAATTGTCAGTCACAATAAAGCTAGTCAACAGGGTATTGGAATTCAAGAACATGCCTTTCTTGTGCTGTCAAAATATTGCCTGGAAAAAGATTTAGAAGATTCCTATGAGGATATAAATGCATGTCCGAACAAACTTTGTATTGTTCTTCTTAACAACATAAGCACCGCAATAGGCAGCGACTTTAAATTAAACTGTCCTGGCCTGTACGGGAATTACACTACTGGCCATTAAAATTGCAACACCACGAAGATGACGTGCTACAGACGCGAAATTTAACCGACAGGAAGAAGATGCTGTGATATGCAAATCATTAGCTTTTCAGAGCATTCGCACATGGTTGGCGCCGGTGGCGACTCATACAACGTGCTGACATGAGGAAAGTTTCCAACCGATTTCTCATACACAAACAGCAGTTGACCTGCGTTGCCTGGTGAAACGTTGTTGTGATGCCTCGTGTAAGGAGGAGAAATGCGTACCATCACGTTTCCGACTTTGATAAAGGTCGGATTGTAGCCTATCGCGATTGCGGTTTATCGTATCGTGACATTGCTGCTCGCGTTGGTCGAGATCCAATGACTGTTAGCAGAATATGGAATCGGTGGGTTCAGGAGGGTAATACGGAACGCCGTGCTGGATCCAACGGCCTCGTATCACTAGCAGTCGAGATGACAGGCATCTTATCGACATGGATCGTGCAGCCACGTCTCGATCCCTGAGTCAACAGATGGGGACGTTTACAAGACAACAACCATCTGCACGAACAGTTCGACGACGTTTTCAGCACCATGGACTATCAGCTCGGAGACCATGGCTGCGGTTACCCTTGACTCTGCATCACAGACAGCAGCGCCTGCGATGTTTTACTCGACGACGAACTTGAGTGCACGAATGGCAAAACGTCCTTTTTTCGGATGAATCCAGGTTCTGTTTACAGCATCATGATGGTCGCATCCGTGTTTGGCGACATCGCGGTGAACGCACATTGGAAGCGTGTATTCGTCATCGCCATACTGGCGTATCACCCGGCGTGATGGTATGGGGTGCCATAGGTTACACGTCTCGGTCACCTCTTGTTCGCATTGACGGCACTTTGAACAGTGGACGTTACATTTCAGATGTGTTACGACTCGTGGCTCTACCCTTCATTCGATCCCTACGAAACCCTACATTTCAGCAGGATAATGCACGACTGCATGTTGCAGGTTCTGTACGAGCCTTTCTGGATACAGAAAATGTTCGACTGCTGTCCTGGCCAGCACATTCTCCAAATCTCTCACCAATTGAAAATGTCTTGTCAATGTTGGCCGAGCAACTGGCTCGTCACAATACGCCAGTCACCAGTCATCATGAACTGTGGTATCGTGTTGAAGCTGCATTGGCATCTGTACCTGTATACATCGCAATGCCCAGCCGTATCAAGGCCGTTATTACGGGCAGCAGTGGTTGTTCTGGGTACTGATTTCTCAGGATCGCACCCAAATTGCGTGAAAACGTAATCACATGTAAGTTCTAGTATAATATACAGGGCTATTACAAATGATTGAAGCGATTTCATAAATTCACTGTAGCTCCATTCATTGACATATGGTCACGACACACTACAGATACGTGGAAAAACTCATAAACTTTTGTTCAGCTGAAGCCGCACTTCAGGTTTTTGTCGCCAGAGCGCTCGAGAGCGCAGTGAGACATAATGGCGACAGGAGCCGAGAAAGCGTATGTCGTGCTTGAAATGCACTCACATCAGTCAATCATAACAGTGCAACGACACTTCAGGACGAAGTTCAACAAAGATCCACCAACTGCTAACTCCATTCGGCGATGGTATGCGCAGTTTAAAGCTCCTGGATGCCTCTGTAAGGGGAAATCAACGGGTCGGCCTGCAGTGAGCGAAGAAACGGTTGAGTTTCACGGGTAGCCCGCGGAAGTCGACGAATGAAGCAAGCATGGAGCTAAACGTACCACAGCCGACGGTTTGGAAAATCTTACGGAAAAGGCTAAAGCAGAAGCCTTACCGTTTACAATTGCTACAAGTCCTGACACCCGATGACAAAGTCAAACGCTTGGAATTTTCGGCACGGTTGCAACAGCTCATGGAAGAGGATGCGTTCAGTGCGAAACTTGTTTTCAGTGATGAAGCAACATTTTTTCTTAATGGTGAAGTGAACAGACACGATGTGCGAATCTGGGCGGTAGAGAATCCTCACGCATTCGTGCAGCAAATTCGAAATTCACCAAAAGTTAACATGTTTTGTGCAATCTCACGGTTTAAAGTTTACGGCCCCTTTTTCTTCTGCGAAAGAAACGTTACAGGACACGTGTATCTGGACATGCTGGAAAATTGGCTCATTCCACAACTGGAGACCGACAGCGCCGACTTCATCTTTCAACAGGATGGTGCTCCACCGCACTTCCATCATGATGTTCGGCATTTGTTAAACAGGAGATTGGAAAACCGATGGATCGGTCGTGGTGGAGATCATGATCAGCAATTCATGTCATGGCCTCCACGCTCTCCCGACTTAACCCCATGCGATTTCTTTCTGTGGGGTTATGTGAAAGATTCAGTGTTTAAACCTCCTCTACCAAGAAACGTGCCAGAACTGCGAGCTCGCATCAACGATGCTTTCGAACTCATTGATGGGGACATGCTGCGCCGAGTGTGGGAGGAACTTGATTATCGGCTTGATGTCTGCCGAATCACTAAAGGGGCACATATCGAACATTTTTGAATGCCTAAAAAAACTTTTTGAGTTTTTGTATGTGTGTGCAAAGCATTGTGAAAATATCTCAAATAATAAAGTTATTGTAGATCTGTGAAATCGCTTCAATCATTTGTAATAACCCTGTATTTGTCCAATGAATACCCGTTTATCATCTGCATTTCTTCTTGGTGTAGCAATTTTAATGGCCAGTAGTGTACGTTATGTGTGAACGAGTGTAGGTTGTGACGCAGGAACGAAGACATATCGAACCTGGGGTTTGGCAATGAGCCCTGCGCTTATAGCCAAAGAGGTTAAGGTGACCACTCGGGAAAAGCGGGAAATCCGGGTTCGAGTCCGGTCCGGCACGTATTTTCACTGTCGTAAATCTCTTATACTGCCGAAAAATAAGCCACAGCTCGGAGGTACATACTGGAAGTTTTATTATCATAAATAATAATAATTATTATTAGCATGGTGAAAGTTTTATTAGCAGAAACTATTATTTAGGCACAAGACGTGTGGAAACATGTAAGCTCTACCTCTGACAATATTATCGTTACCTATACTTTTTCTCTAAAATTGCTATTGTATCTAATGAAATTTTATTATCGTTATTATAAAATCTGTTATGTAGTCGTACAACTTGTATTAAGAAAATCCTTATTCCGATATGTCAGAGTTCAAACATTGTCTGAAAGTTCCTACTATCGGACATGTCAGTATTCCGATAGGGAAGAAAACAAACAGAAATAAACTACTCTTCCTATAAATAATGAAAAATTAGTTCACTTGTATCTGACTGCGATTTTTAAAATGTTCTGTAACATTTCCTAACAATATACCAAAATGTTGCTGCACGCAAAAGACCACGTGCCACTGCAACTACATGATATTCTGCATACAACAACATGCTATAATAATTCAGAGGATATAATGCGATCCATGCAGAGTGCAATGCATGGTCACAGCTACTGACGCAACTACTCCCCTTTTTACTTTTTTTTAGAAATTAAATGATCACGAGGGGTTTAATCAACAAGGCTTAAGCGGTGTAAAAATTGAAAGTACCAATAAGAACTTTTAATTTACTATATTCTGAAAACTGACCATTCACACGCTGACAAACTTTACTCAGACCCTTTTTTTTTCCCTGAATTAGCAAAAGCTTTCATTCTTCCACAATGTCTTTAATCAATAATCACGCATCTGCTCACAACAAAGATACGAATGTTACTTTCAGTGTATACATACACAAATCTGACAAAGTCTCTCCAGTGCGCAAGCAAGCAACAACTATGCACAGAAAAAAGGCAAATTACCAAATTTTAAAAATATACCTGCACAGACAGAAGCTATGGTGAAGCCCTTCGGCGCTTGCAGATCGGCAAGCTTCGACACTCTCCAACTGCAGCTGGCCTGCTATCAGGTGCAAGAGCAGCAGTTTAGTCGAGAAAGAGCAGCAGTGCAGCCTGTCTGCAGGCGCCTGATGATCTCGTCACGGGTTCTGTGTGTCCAGGTAGATTTCTAAGGTGTTCGTCACAACAGACGGATGGCACCGAGGATTTTGCTGGTTTGGGGGATTTTAGAGAGACCAGTCACTGTTTTATTCACGCATGTTTCAATGTCAAATCATCCCATAATCACGCCAAAGGAAGACACAAAATAGGAGCGAAATTTCACTGCAGACGACCATCAGCTGGTTACTTTTATATTCAGTGCTGCCAGTTTCTGTCAGCAGACCATTATCAGGCTGAGGCCTAATGAACAGACAAAATCTTCAACGAGCACAGGTCACAATATGCAGACAAAATAAAAACTGCAGCGTCAAATAACGTGTAAATTACTTCCAACTCGTAATCAGCCTGTCACTACAACATTTGAAGAGAACAACTTTGATGCAAATAGAAAAATATAGCTTCTTTTGCAATAAATAATGTCCAAACTACACAGATATGTAGGAGATGTATACAAGACGATTAAGCGAAGATTAAAGGCAAATTGCTATGGATCTTGGATAAAGATCGTAAGAGAGCGTCTGTAGCTGTAATATCGATAACGTACACATTACAAAATGGTTGAAATGGCTCTTAGCACTATGGGACTTAATATCTGAGGTCATCAGTCCCCTAGACATAGAACTACTTAACTAACCTAAGGACAACACACACATCCATGCCCGACGCAGGATTCGAACCTGCAACCGTAGCAGCAGCGCGGCTCCCGACTGAAGCGCCTAGAACCGCTCGGCCACAGCGGCCGGCATACACGTAACACAGCTGCATGTGACATCTTTGGAGTATTTTGGAGTACCTATATTTAACAACTATGTAAACAGTGAAGTGACTCAATGAAAAATGTGTAAGGGGAAGTATCAACAAAACACAATGATGAAAACGCATACAGTGAACAGACATTAGTAATTAAAGAAAAGATTACAAAACCTGCAATGTTAAATTGATACAACGTAAATAAGAAATCATCAAATTAACCTTCTTTAAGGTTATGTGTCACAGATAAGTGAATTTGAGAGAACTAGTGATTTTTAATCATATCAATCAAACGAGCATGCAAAAAGTGGTGCTTAAACATTGTCAACATAACGAAACTCCAGCTGTACATACAATGAAGAAATTTTATATCACATCGAACTTCTAATAACGTAAATAGTCAAGTAGTTATTAGAAATGTTTTACATTAAAATTGTCAAAATAAGGAACTTACATAGGGACGCCCTATCTAAACAAATGTCAAAAATATAGTATAAAACATAGTTTATAACATCTAAAGTTAGGTCTCATAAATGAAACGATAATATGGAGGGCCTAGAGCATATATGCAAAGATTAAAATACAAATAGGACAATTATTTACAGAAAAATTAGTTACAGCATGAAATGCAGATTTAGGAGGGGGCAGAAGTCGGGTTGTGCGTGAAATATTTAATGGTTAGGAATACATGTTATGCAAATAAAGATGAGTTTATCGAGGAATATGAAATGTGTTAAAACATAAGGCGAAGTAGGAGAGGGGGAGGGGGAAGACGAAGGGGACAGGAAGTGAAGAGTGGACGTAGACATTTATAAGTAATATACAGGAAGTACATATTAAGTTGATATAATATAACATCATTAATTACTCATTAACAACTTACAGTGAGAGAAGTATATCAACAAAGCAATATTACAATAAATAAGAACAAGTTGTACACATATGACAGAATTAAGCTAAAAAAATTTGAATAGTTGTTGCAACAATAACAGACAGTAAGGATACAATCAACTTTAACATTGGACATACTTAGTTAGCGAACTGGTTAACAGAAAAGGGGGAGGGGGAAGGTAGACAATAGTGGATCTATAATCTTCTGTGCTCATAACAACATTCGTTAACACCCAGTACTAAGTTCAAAATTTTTATGAAAGTGCATCATCACAGTCGCAACAAATATATATGTAAAGAAAAAATTAATTTCCAAGAACAAATTTTTGAAATTATTTTCTAGCAGATATTTTCTCAAAAATTCTGCAGAGCTAATTGATACCTAAAGAGCAAGCAATTATTATAAATGTACTATTTGAGGAGACATTAATGCTTATTAAGGAAAATTTGATTAAACACTAAAAATTACTAGTGCCAGAAATAGTAGAACTTTTAAATGGTTTGCAGCTTGTACTTTCTCAATTTTTTCTCATTTTTGTAGGCAAATTCTGTGTTCAGCCACATGTGCTTGCAATGGGCATTAGCCTTGCAGCAACACTGTCCAACATTTTCTTGGATTACATTGAAAATGAGATTCGTAGTAATGGAACAGCACCTATAGAAACAATGTTAGTCTACAAAAGAGGTGCAGATGACACTTATGTTGATTCATGAGAATGATAAAGATGCAGAGGATATATCTGATTTGTTCCGTAATGCTTCTATAAATCTTGCATTTACCATTGAAGAAGAAAAAGACCGTAAAATGAATTTCTTAGACCTAGAAATATCAAGGGTTAATAATCAGTTAACATTTGTAGTAAGGCCACCACAACTGATATTATAATTCACAGCACTTCATGTCATTCTATAGGCTACAAACATGCGTTATTTCATCGTATGATAGACAGATTGCTTAAGACTCCACTTAGTAATGAACATTTTAATGAAGAACTTATACTCTGGAGTACATAGCCCTAAGTAATGGATATGGAACAACAACAGTAGAACAGATCCTAAAAAGAAAAGAAGTAGACTTCAAGAACACTCAGAAAGCCAGCGAGGTCGCCCTCACTAGGCCCAAAATCAATAAAAAATAAAGTTTGCCAGTTTTCCGTATATGGGAGATTTATCTCAAAATAATAAAGAGATTTTCAAGAACACTAATACTAAAATTGTTTTTCAAACAGCTAGAGTCACCACCTCAACCCTGCAGAAAAATTCCCAACCAAAAAACTTTGAATATGATGAATCTGGTGTTTATAGACTCACAAGGGGAGGCCGCCAATTGTGAAATTCAGATTCGATCCAAACTGCGCATAATAAAAGCTCATGGCCAGAGGTGTAATGTGGCAAAGCACCAAGATGCACTTCTCAGCCGTTGTCGAGAAAATCGGCAGTTAAAAGAAACCGTTGCGGTGAAATACTCTCTACGATTAGTAATTTTCCACAGCGTCGCAGCGCAGCGGTAAGCGATCGTGTTTGTAATCCGAAGGTCGCCGGATCGAATCTCGCACCATGCAAATTTTTTTTTAGTATTTGTTTTTTGTAATATATATATATATATATATATATATATATATATATATATATATATATATATTTCCCGGCAGTCAGTTGCAACAATTATGCATATAATAAGTTGTTGAAAGTCGTTTGTCGTGGAAGAACTGGCGACTTCGAACATCATTATGTTTTCCGCAAACAAAGTTGTATTTCACAAATGTTATTAATTGTCTTCATAATGTTAACCACGTATAGTTAACGGAAGACGTAGAAACGATATTCCGAAACGAATACGTATAGCGTAAGTCAAACGTTCGAATTAGAATAGAGACCCCACGAACACAAATTCGCTGTGGCAGGTATGAAATATAAACTCCGTTACTCGCTCGTTACACTTGAAGGACAGATGTTGAATGGTCCGAAACGAGCCGCCGCATAACAGCGTAGTTGCCTGCTAACTTCGAAAGAAGGTAGATGCGGTCCCTAGCGCAACTTATAACATCGTCGAAAATCAGTGCGGACGTGAGAGCTTTGGTACACCCTGTTAAAAAAACGGAAAAATGGAGGCGGTACAATTGGAGAGCGATCCGCCTTCACCAACATGCATAAGCAATTCATTAATAGTTTATATATATATATATATATATATATATATATATATATATATATATATTTGAATTACAAAAAACTAATAATAAAAAAAAATTGCATGGGGCGAGATTCGATCCGGCGACATTCTGATTACGAACCCGAGCGCTTACCGCTGCGACACGACGCTGTAGGAAACTATTAATCGAAAGAGTATTTCACCGCAACGGTTTCTTTTAACTGTCGATTTTCTCGACAACGGCTGAGAATTGCATCTTGGTGCTTTTCCACATTACACCTCTGGCCATGAGCTTCTATTATGCGCAGTATGAATCGAATCTGAATTTCACAATTGGCGGCCTCCCCTTGTCAGTTTTCAGTAATGTAACATATTCTATGGGGGACAATTATTTTGAACAGTTAGTTGATGAGTCCACTCGAAAGCATACCTGACGTTTTAGCAACAAATAATCCTGAACAAAAAGAAGTATTATGATGAATACAGAGATTAGCGACCACAAGGTAGTTGCTGCTAGGCTGAATACCGTAACACCCACAACCATCAAAAAGAAACGCAAAGTATATCTAAAAAAAGCTGATAAAAATGCTCTTAACGCCTTTTTATGAGACAGTCTCCACTTCTTCCGATCTGATCACGAAAGCGCAGAAAAGATGTGGAATGATCGACGGCAATTGAGAGATATATACCACATAAATTAATAAGTGATGGTACTGATACCTCATGGTATACAAAACGGGTCAGATTGCTGTTGAAGAAGCAGCGAAAAAAGTGTGCCAAAGTTAAAAGATCGCAAAATCCCCAAGATTGGCAAAGTTTTGCCGAAGTTCGAAAGCTAGCGCGTACTCCAATGCGAGATGCTTTTAATAATTTCCACTACGAAACACTATCTCGGAATTTGGAAGAAAACTCAAAGAGATTCTGATCACACATAAAGCACACCTGTGTCATGACGCAGTCAATACCTTCACTGCGCGATAACAACGGCGAAATTACTGATGACAGTGTCACTAAAACAGAGTTATTGAATACAGTTTTCCGAAACTCCTTCACAAAAGAAGACGAAGTAAATATTCCTGAATTCCAGTCAAGAACAACTGCCAAGATGAGAAACATATAAGCGGATATCCTCGGTGTAGCAAAGCAGCTTAAATCACCTAATAAAGGCAAGACCTCCTTCCAGATTATATACCATTCAGGTTTCTTTCAAAGTATGCTGACACAATAGCTCCATATTTAGCAATTGTATACAAATTGTTGCTCACAAAAGATCCGTACCTAAAGACTGGAAAATTGCTCAAGTCACACCAATACCCAAAAAGGGAAGTGGGAGTAATTCGCTAAATTGCAGCCTCATAGTATTAACGTCGATGTGCAGCAGGGTATTGGATCATATACTATGTTCGAACATTATGAATTACCTCAAAGAAAATGATTTATTGCCACATAGTCAGTACGGATTCAGAAAATATCGTCCTTGTGAAACACAACTAGCTCTTTACCCTCATGAAGTAATGAGAGTTATCGACAGGGGATGTCAAATTGATTCCATATTTTTAGATTTCCAGAAGGCTTTCGACACCGTTCCTCACAAGCGTCTTCTAACCAAACTGCGGCATATGGAATATTACGTCATATGTGTGAATGGATTCGTGATTTCCTGTCAGATAGGTCACCGTTCGTACTAATAAACGAAAGTCATCGAGTAAAACAGAAGTAATATCCGGCGTTCCCCCAGAAGTGTTATAGGCCCTCTATTGTTCCTGATCTATATTAACGGCATATGAGACAATCTGAGTAGCCGTCTTAGATTGTTTGCAGATGATGCTGTCATTTACCGTCTTGTAAAGTCATCAGATGATCAAAACGACTTGCAAAATGATGTAGATAAGATATCTGTATTGTGCGAAAAGTGGCAATTGAGCCTGAATAAATAAAAGTTTGAAGTTATTCTCATGAGTACTAAAAGAAAGCCGTCTGCTGTGGCCGAGCGGTTCTAGGCGCTTCATTCCGGAGCCACGCAGCTGCTACGGTCGCAGGTTCGAATCTTGCCTCAGGCATGGAGGTGTGTGATGTCCTTAGGTTAGTTCTAAGTCTGGGGACTGATGACCTCAGATGTGCCATAGTGCTTCGAGCCATTTGAACCATTTGAACTAAAATTAATCCGGCAAATTTAGATTATGCAATAAGTCACACAAATCTGAAGGCTGTAAATTCAACTAAATACTTAGGGATTACAATTATAAATAACCCAAATTGGAACCATGACATAGATAATGTTGCGGGTAGAGCAAACCAAAGACTGCGATCCATTGGCAGAACACTTAAGAAGGTGCAACAGGTCTACTAAAGAGTCTGCTTACACCACGCTTGTCCGCCCAGTTATGGAGTATTGATGTATGATGTGTGATTCGCATCAGATGGGACTGACGGATGACATCAAAAAAATTCAAAGAAGGGCAGCTCGTTTTGTATTATCGTGAAACAGCGGAGATAGTGCCAGAGACATGATACGTGTACTGGAGTGGCAATCATTAAAATAAATGCGTTTTTCGTTGACACGGGATCTTCTCATGAAATTCCAATCACCAGTTTTCTCCTCCGATTGCGAAAACATTTTGTTGGCATCCACATACCTAGGGAGAAATGATCATCACGATAAAATAAGAGAAATCAGGGTTCGCACAGAAAAAATTGAGTGCTCGTTTTTCCTGCGCGCCATTCGAGAGTGGAACGGTAAAGAGACAGCTTGAAGGTGGTTCACTGAACCCTCTGCCAGGCGCTTTATTGTGAATAGATGTAGATGTAGATTGTATTCACTTCCACAAATGGTTTGGAATAATGTCAGCCTCTTTTTTCGATGATTTTGCCCATTTTTTGTTCAACCTATATTTCGTTAGTCATCTGTGTTTAATTATAAAGCCGGTTACTGATTCTTTAAGATGTTTTCACCGGCATAGTATACTATCTGTTTGTCCAGATTATTTGCAATTTCATTTCCTTTTACCTCGCAGTGACCGTTGATAAGATGCATTTTGATCTGACGCTTATTATTTATTGTTTCTCTTAATTCGTCGACTATTCTGTGTGTTGCAGGATGATTCAATTTTTCGTTATTGTTGTTCTTTACCGAGGCCAGAGCTGATTTAAAATGTTGTAGAATGATGTAATTTCTATCGGGGGTATACGAAATGTAAATAATAGCTTCCAAGATTCACCTCTCGCAAAACCGTTCTCCTTTGCGACTGTGTGTAATGCCTTGCACTGACCCAGTATCCACTGTTTTTGCCACCTTCTCTCTTGGAACCAGCATTCGCACGGGGCAAACCAGATATAAGTTTGAAACACGTATGTTGTGCGGCAGCGATGCTGAGACATTGTAGAATCTCTGACCAGAGCAGTTGCGCTCGACTCGCAGTAGCGAGCAGTCAGTCAGTCTGCAGTAGTCAGTCCTCAGTAGTGCTTGGAGTCGGTTGCTAGCAGTAGCGGAGAGCAGTCGGCGGGCGTCGGCACCGCAATGGTCGAGATACAGGATAAGGTATATTGTTAATCAGCCTCGCGCTCAACTAGCAATGTTAATTAAGTGTAATTTTCTGTAAAAATCGCCCCAATAATAATTTTGATTTTTGAAAGCAATTTTTTAACAAAAGTATCATTTGATTCCCTTGCATTTCCTTAAACAAAAAATTTCAGTTAACTTCAAAAAAATTTAGTTATGGCGATACATCTATTGCAAGCTGTGCCGCAGAATAAGAGCAGAATTTTGACATGCAGTTTTAATAAGGTAAGAAATTTATTCTGAATTCGCACAGGGCAAACACCGACATTTCGGTTTAATTGACTTTTGGTTATCACTGTAGTTTCATTGTCATGAGATTATCGTTCATTATTTTATGGGAACTTGTACTTGAGTCAGATTGCTAAATTTTGCTTAATTGTCTTTGTCATTAATATTTTTGCTCCATTTCTATTAAGTATTGTCATTCGAATATTGTTGTGGGGAGGTTACACTTGGCGACACCCAGTCCAGGATCGTATTTCGTGAGAATCTTTTGTAAAACAGTCAGATATCTGCTCTTATTTCTTAGATATAATTAGGATTTGGCGCAACGCTTTTACTAATCTTGTGACTTTCTTTCTACAGATCAACGGCAATTCGTTGCTCTGTTGTATTTGTGTGTTGCTTTTGCATTGTGCTTATTTGTTTTATGATTAATTGTGACTATTGTAAAAATGCCGCGAAAGACTATTAATAGTACGTCGCGAGGTGTAGTGAACAAATTTACCGACTTAAACAACGTGACAGATAGTACTAGTGACACGCAGTGTAATGATGACAATCCTGCGTTCACTGACAATCAATGCGTTCCAACCACTAATGATGACTTTTGTCTAAATGATGAACAAACGAACTCGGTTATGTCCTCTGTTAATTTGACGACAATCGATGACGAGGGACGCTCTGTTGTAATGAGCGCTGCCCAGCTTAACACACCCGGTTTGGAAAATTCAAATAAAGTACAGACAAATTTCTCTAATGAAAATGAGCAGGATACACAAAGTACGCCGGATTTATTTAATTCCGAAATAGTGTCTGACAGTGTACATCCGACTGACAAACCTTTTTGTACATCTCAGAATAACCAAATGGTTACAGAAAGCGGGACAATTCCAGATCCACCATTAAACAGCACGGAGAATAGAGTAGGTAATAATGGTTTGGAACAATTTATGGCAAGATTGCTACAACAACACAGTCAAAATCTTATACAACACTTTAAAGAAGATAACAAACAACTTAGTGAACAGGTCAGACAACAGAGTGAAGATTTCAGACAACTTAGTGAGCAGAACAAACAGTTTAATGAAAAATTAGACAACAATTCCAGACAGTTAAATGAAAAATTAGATAACAATTCTAGACAGTTAAATGAAAAATTAGATAACAATTCCAGACAGTTAAGTGAACAAATTAGAGCCGTTGCCGCGCAGTGCCATGACACTAAGGTACAGTTACGCGAGGAAATTGAGGCTTGTTCGCGAAAAAGTAGCGAAGAAATTAAGTCTGTTGCTCAGGAATTAAGGGAATTGCAAACAGCTGCAACAGAAACACTCAGAGACGAAATTAGCGGAGTCGCTAAACAATGCTCTGAAAAAGCTACACAATTACGGGACGAATTTAAAGCAATGACAATAGAACTTTCACGCACAATGGATGAAAAGATTGACGCGAAATTCGAACAACAGAACACTCAAATTAACGAACGTCTTAGTCTTCACATACAGAACAGTGATACACGTTTCCGTAAATTTATTGATGATCAAAATAAAGTAAAACGTCAAGTAATGGAAACAATCACTGCTCAGAGACAGGAAGACAAACGTAAAATGTTTGCAAAAGCAAAAACATACGTAGACAACAATATTGCTACAGTGTCCGACAAAATTAACACCATCGAACAGTCAAACACAGAATTACGTGACGAAATTTCTGATCTGAAATCGAAAACAGACACATACATAACAGATTTTCAAACAGTGACCGATAGACTCGAACAATTAGAACTAACACAGGATTCCGATGTCGTGAAAGCTGATGTTAAAAAACTGAATGAAACTACACGTAGATTGCAAAACCAGATTAATGCCACTGACACTAAAACCGATGATCAGGTAAAAATACTGACTGAAAAATGTGATGAATTGGCCAGTCGTATTGATGCTATTGAAAGTACTAATGACAGCAAATCAGACGACATTTCACCGGTTTCATTTAGTCAAACAAATGAATTTCAAAATTTACAGCAAACAATTAATGAAATCGATTCGTCTAATAACACGTTGCGTAGAAAACTGTCAAGTTTACAGCAGGAAGTAACACAGATGAAAAATATTTCGGTTAATAACGTATCACAGCAGACGCCGCTTTGCGAACATTTGTCAGATTCGCGCAACGCGTGCAATTTGGGTAATCTACAAAGAGCACCCGACTTTGATTCCGAACAATCACAGTTCAACAGATTCTCTTACAACCATGAACCTGTTCCATCACACAGAGACGATAATTTCGATTACAAACATTTTCTGTCAGTGAGAAAGTTTAAAATATTTAAAAACGACAGAACACAGATTCACCCGCTAGATTGGATCCAACAATTTAGCTTTGCTTTTCCACCGACTTGGCCTGTAACGCATAAACTTGAATTTATTTGCAGCTTTTTGGAAGGCGAACCGGCAACTCGTATGAGGCCGATCGCGAGGCAATGTTATTCAGTGGAAGAGTTTCAGAATGCGTTTCTATCTGCGTATTGGTCAAAGACGACACAGCGCGGAATTAAAGATCAGTTAATTAGCTTACCAAATTATGAGAACACGAATTTTTCCAGTGTGACGCAATTTTTTGAGCACATGGTGCAACAGAACCAGTACCTAAGTGAACCGTACAGTGAATCTGCACTTATTCAATTATGTATCTCTAAGCTACCGCGATCATTAAGAGTTTCACTTTTAACCGGCCAGCAAAAAGAAAATATTTCAGCATTCAGAGATCTGTTACAGCTGTTGGAGGTACAACAATCTGATTATTCTTTTGTGAACAAAAATTCTTCGTATAACAACGAAAGCCAACAGACGTACGGCAATTATGATCAAACACGTAATTTCAATAGGAGAAGTAACAGGCGCTTTAGGACCGACAACCAGCAAAATTTTAACAGCAGACAAAATTCACATTATCAACATCATCAAAACTTTCAGCAACAGGAGCCACCTTTTAGTAACAATAGACGTTTTTCACCACAACAGCATGAAAGTCAACCGGTTAACATACCTAAACAACAATGGAATGCACAAGGTCAACCAAGCTTTAATGTTTCGCCGCGTGCACGTATAGTCTCTGATACAACAAATGGTAACGCACGGCAGCAAAGGAACAACTACGTACAGAAAACACAGTATTTCAATTCCTATCGCAATGCACCGTATAGGAACGACTATCACGACAGACGTAAAAACGATGAGCACAATTATCAGCGTACGTACAATAACAGTCGATCTTACCAACAGCAAAATCATGCGCAAGAACATATTCTCATAAATGAACCTGACAGTAGGTACCATCCAGAGCGTAACACGTCTGTAAGAAGTAATAGAACTGTTCAAATAGTAGAAATGCCACAACATCCTCCTGATAATAATAACACGTCAGATAGAATCTGACTAGATACTGTACAGGACGCATCTTCCAATAATACAAGCACTACTTTTAACACGCAGAATGTTGTTCATGAAAATGTAATTACTTTTGACGACATCAGAGACACACTTTTGCAGGAAAGACCAGTTGTTCAGAAAATTATTTCACATCCTGTCATCGAAATTAAAATAGGTTCATCGAAATTTTCAGCAGTAATTGATTCTGGCTCACCTATGTCGGTTATTAATGAAGAAACTTTTAACGAGTGTAACAAAGAGAACACCTATCCCACATTACCTTTAGGCAAAACGAAAGTGAAAGGAGCAGTATCGAGTAAAGGAGTAGACGTTAAATTACAGACGCATTTATCATTTTGTATTGCAGGTCATACTTTTCACTCAAATTTTTGGATTGTTCCTTTATTGACAACAGACGTAATTTTAGGTACTAATTTTCTCGTACAACACGACGCAGTGGTTGATTTCCAAAATTCTTATTTAATGTTAAAAGATGAAAATGTGCAATTAGCTTTAGAATTTCAACATTCACTATCTGCAGAAGAACAAACAATTAACTGCACAGAGGTCATTTCCGCAACACGTAACATAAACTGTAATTCCGCATTGTTCACCGACACGTACGTACATAACTATAACACTCCAGACGAAACTGACTACGATGTAATGCAAATGATTTCTGATAAAGTTAAACAAAGCAGTGCAAATACAGACGACGAACGAACGCAATTACATAAAATTCTTTTACAACAAGCTCCAGTTTTCGACAACATTCCTGGTACTATGTCCGGCTTTATGTACGAATTTCAAGTCAAACAGCACGACACATTTAAAGCAAAGCATTATCCCATTCCATATATCCACAGAGAACAAGTTAAAAAAGAATTGCAGGATATGCTCGATCAAGGAATTATTGAACCAGCAGTTAGCCCGTACATAAACCCGCTGCATATTGTTAAAAAAAAAAAAAGATGGCTCACTTCGCCTCGTACTTGATTCACGTCACATTAATGACATTATTATTAATGAAACAGATCGACCACAGACATTAGAAGAACTACTACAGAAATTTCACGGTACAGCTATTTATTCCACATTAGATTTGAAATCGAGATTTTGGCAAATACAACTTCATCCGAATTGCAGAAAGTATACAGCTTTTCTCTGTTTTGGTGACTGTTATCAATTTTGTAAATTACCGTTCGGCCTAACTATTTCTTCTGCTGCTTTTATTCGCGGTTTGAACACAATACTTCCGACAGAACTTAAAGACAGAATTACGACGTACGTAGACGACATTCTTATTGCAGAAGCTAACTGGTCTGAACATAATCTGATTTTAGAACGACTATTGCAAACTTTCCATGCACAAGGACTTACAGTTAACCTCAGTAAATCGCATTTTTGTAAAACTTCTATAAAATTTCTTGGACACGTAATTTCAGCTGAAGGCATTGCGCCTGATCCAGAAAAACTTCAAGCTCTACGTGACATTACTGTTCCTACAACAAAGAAACAATTACGCAGTTTTTTGGGCTTAATTAACTTTTTTCGTAAATTTATTCATCACTCTGCTTTAGACACGCCTAGATTATGCCAATTAACAGGTAAAAACACTATTTGGTCATGGGATAAGCAAGCACATTCTGAATTCGTGAACCTGAAACATGCTTTGTTGAATGCTCCACTTTTATCGCACCCAGATCTTACTCGAAATTTTTCTATTGCCACCGACAGTTCCAACACAGCTTTAGGCGTACACATTTTTCAGGAAATTGAAGAAGATGGCTCTACAGTAATTAAAAACATCGCATTTGCAAGCCGCATTTTGTCACCTGCTGAACGAAATTATTCCGTTACTGAATTAGAAACGTTATGTGTTGTATGGACTTTTACGAGATTTCGGCATTTTCTGTATGGTAGACACACCACCGTTTACACAGACCACAGAGCTATACAATTTTTACTTTCAGCTAAATTCACTCACGATAGATTAAGCAGATGGAAACTGTATTTACAGGAATTTAATTTTACGATTGTTCACATTCCCGGCACACAAAATGTTATAGCAGACGCACTTTCTCGTTCTCTCAGCAACAATCAGCAAGACGTAGCAACCAACTTCTGCAAAGCAAATTTCAGCGTCATGTACATTCAACGAGTTGCATTTGAAAATTTTATTTCATCGTCATTACAGGACATAGCACGAGAGCAAAGCAAAGACAATGTGTGGAAAGAAATTAAACACCTTTGGCAAGATAAGAATAATGTTACGATTAGAAACCACTACACTGTACGCAATGACATTCTGTTTCACCGCTCTCATCCAGACAGTAACAATTGGTTACTATGCATTCCTGACGAACTGGTTAACAAATTAATCTGGTACACTCATTTAAGCTACGCACATTATGGAGCAAGAAAATGTTTTCTGATACTGGGACAGAACTGTTATTTTGCCAGCATGGAAAAACGTATACGACGAGTTTTAGCGTCATGTAAAATTTGCCAGAAAGCTAAGTCTGACACCACTTCACACATTCCTCCATTATATCCCATTATACCTGTTAAATTAAGACATATGGCTGCAGTAGACATTTTTGGTCCAATTCCGAGAACTAATAGAGGTTTTTGCTACATCTTTGTCGCTGTTGAACTCACTTCAAAATTTGTTACTTTCACTCCGTTACGTAAAGCTACTGCTAAAACTGTTTCGAAAGCATTTGTAAAACATTTTCTATTTCATGTAGGGCATGTGATGAAAGTAATTTCTGACAATGGATCACAATTTCGTTCTGCTATATGGACACGCATGTTACGAGCTAGAAACATTTCTCCGATTTATATATCCAAGTACCACGCTTCTTCGAACCCTTGTGAACGATTAATGAAAGAAATTGGTAAACTGTGTAGAATATACTGCCACAAAAGACATGTTAATTGGGACACACACATACACTCATTCCAAGATGTAATTAATTCCATTCCAAATGAATCCACTATGCTATCTCCGTCTGTTATACTGAAAAACGTTGAACCACCAAACAAAATCAAAGAGTTAGTAAATTTTCCTACATCTCGTCGATTACGACACCACGAAATAATTGACATTGCGCTGAACAACATCAAACGTGCCGCAGAGCGCCGGAGAAGACAGCAAAAACAGGTTTGTAGACGTCGAGACTTTCACATTGGACAGAAGATACTAGAACGAACACACTATTTATCCAGCAAATTAAAAGGTAAGTGCAGTAAATTTGAACTTCTGTACGCAGGTCCATATCGGATTCGTAGCATTCCTCACCCCAATGTTGTACACGTCGAAACTCTGAGAACTAGAAAATCGAAAGGCAATCACCATATCTCCAATGTTAAAGCGTTTATTGAATGAACATACATAATGAGTTATCACACGGTAATACATTTTCCAGATATTTATGTGAACAATTATTGATGATTATCGTATTTTTTCTTGGCAAGTGCCCGGCAAGGTAAGGTTAGCAGATCGCTTTTCTTGTCGTTACACATCAGACCGTGCACATTTTTTGCTGAACTTACACATTTTATGACCACTTATGCAATTATATTCACATGACTAATTACTGATGATTATCGTATTTTTTCTTGGCAAGTGCCCGGCAAGGTAAGGTTAGCAGGTCGCTCTTCTTGTCGTTACACACTAGACCGTGCATTTTTTTCAGATGAACTTACGCATTTTATGAATAATTATGCAATTCTCTATAATGACGCATTAATTTTATCAAATTCTCTCTCCATTGAAGTCTTTAATTATCGCATCTATTAACTACACTACATATAAGCTGAACACAACGAATGTCACATTTTGTCTTTCTTATGTATGTACGATGTTTTCCTGTTTTGTTTATATGCACTGTGAACTAGTTAAGGTATAGCACACACCATTTGACTTTGACATTTTGCCTTGTGATATCTCAACATCGTGACTGTTTTACATTTTCCTTTTTTGCTGCTGCATTACGATATTCTCTGTACACTTTTTGCCTTTAAACACTGTCTGTGCTTTGAGATATTACGTTTTCTGTCATGTTATGTTGTATGCTTAATTGAGTCACCATTAACCAGTCATTATTTAATGGGTATCTGATTTAAATGCAAGACATTAATCTTTGTTCATCAATTTCAGAAAGAAATGATGCGTAAAGGAAATACATTAAACCGAAATGGGAATTTCACCTACGGAATAAACGAAAGAAGATGCAATAACCTTATGAGGAAGAGTAAATGGATTAGGATTAACAAGCATTAACAAGAATATACTATACACATCGCAGAATAGCAGTCTTAACTAATTTTTTCTTTCAGAATACAAGGCGATTGATGCAAGCTGTCAGACAGAACTACACATTTTAGTTTTAAGTGATGAAATATGCTAGGGATTAGGAATAGTTGTGTGATGAATAATGAAATGATTTTTTGCAGATGATAATTAATGCTGACGAAGAATAATGATGAAGAATATGGTACTATGAATAATGAAGTTTTTGTTTACAGGTGATGATAATGATGGAGTTATGATGATATGAATAATGAAGTTTTTCTTTACAGATGAGGATAATGTTGAAGTTATGTATTTATGCTATGTAGTTATTTAAGTATTTGTTGCAGTTTACTTTGACAGCAGGTGTTATATTGCGTAGTAGGATGACTGAAGGTTTTGGAAAGGACAGCTATGGAACACATATTTTTTATACACATTTCACTACCTGTTAATTCGAAGTTCACTACTTTTCAGCATAGTCTGCGTTTCTTCTTTCAGCTCAATAATCCATTTTGTATTTTTCTTTCAGGAGAAGCTTTTTATGATACTTACTAAACTTGTTACTTATTATACCTGTTCTAGTACTTGCATTTTTTTTTACCCACTTGTGTCTATCATTTATAAGTGTGATAACCTTGCTACAGCTGACTCATGACGAATGACGTTACACAATCTTTTCATTTATAGGAACAACCTAGAAGCAATTTTTTCTCTTATTTCTTCTTGCTTTCCCTTATAATTACCCAAAGCAATGCATTGCTAGCAGAAAAAACAAAATGTATTAACAGTCCCAGATAATGTCACTAGTTTATGATAATTCTGAATAACACTGATCAGCTCTGAATTGTATGTCACTTGAATAATGACTTCTTAATGATACCTAAACATAATTGCCACTATCTATTGTAATGAGAGTACTTATTATGCCCATGCTTATTAATGCTACTAATGTTTTGTACTATTCAATACTTGCTGGCCACTGAGTGCCCATAATTAATGTAATTACTTATTATGCCCATGATTATTAAGGCTATGACTGTAATTAACTGATTTTTAATAATGATTTCTTAATGATATGAAGAATACTGAATGATGAATAATGTTTTATACTATTCAATACTTGCTGGCCACTGAGTGCCCATACTTAATGTAACTTATAATGCCCATGCTTATTAATGCTATGACTGTAATTAACTGATTTTTCTAATAATGATTTCTTAATGATATGAATAATACTGAATGATGAATAATGTTTTATACTATTCAATACTTGCTGGCCACTGAGTGCCCATAATTAATGTAATTACTTATTATGCCCATGATTATTAAGGCTATGACTGTAATTAACTGATTTTTAATAATGATTTCTTAATGATATGAAGAATACTGAATGATGAATAATGTTTTATACTATTCAATACTTGCTGGCCACTGAGTGCCAATAATTAATGTAACTTAACGTTTTGTTAGTGTTTTCAATAATGACTTCCCATATTAATACTGAATGATGATAAATATTTTGTACTAATCGAAAGTTGCTAGGCCACTGAGTGTTAATAGTTACTTGTAAATATGTCATTTGAATGAGGAAAAATGTTTTGTAATACTCAATACTTGATGGCGATTGATTACCACTCTTGTCTTTAAATTAATTAATGAACATTTTTCTGTAATACTACATTCATGGTACAGAAATGTTCAATGACTAGAGTATGGATACCGCAAACTACTTATGTAATCACTAATCAAGACTTGTGTGTTAGTTAATGTCCTTCACCTTCTGACCTAACTACCTGAAATTATTGTAACATCCATTTGTCTTGTCCATCCTCATTATCATGGAGCACTATATTTGGTTTTTGCACTAATTCTACGTTGGTGTGCCGCCTCTTAAAAGCGTGGTGTTGACACGACATGCTGTCCACCACTGTAGGCGAAGAAACTACTTATGTAATCACTAATCAAGACTTTGTTATGGAGCACTGTGTGCCGCCTCTTAAGAGCGTGGTGTTGACACGACATGCTGTCCACCACCGTAAGCGATGAAGACGTTATTCTGGTCCCACTGTTTGGTGTACCTGGTATACTGCCAAATGATAGTATGGAATACTACTACGACGTTTCACTGTCTTGATACGCTGATAAATACTTCTGGGAACGGAACTGCAGATTGTATCACTTAGTTGTGATTCTGTGGAAAGATATGGACTTTCAGTGCAGCTATGTGCAAACTAAAGTGCTACAACCATGATGCAATCCTTCCTTTCCTATCCTAATAGTGAAAATCATTTTTTAATAACACCATTTATGTTCATGGCATATACATTTTTTTTCGATTTGTTGAACTCTAGTGCGAGTACACTTGTGTCACTTGTCGACATGATTTTTGCCATTTGTTGTCAAAATACTAAAGACATTTTCGATTTGTTTTGAAGTGCAGTATGTGTGCACTCTTGTCATCTATATTGTATATACTTTTTGTGATTTGATGATTTTTTTCTACTCTTGCGTTTATTTGTTATAAAAATGTTCAAAAGTTTTCAGTGCATGTGCACTTATGTGAATATGTTTTCAACTGAACTACAGTGCCTGTGCACTCTTCTCAATTTTCGATATGATTTGTGTTCATTCTGTATACCTTTTATGATTTATGTCATTTGTTACTCTTGTATATACATTTCGTCTTTTACTGATATGTTCTCCACTGCAGTGCATGTGCACTCATGACACTTGTCAACATGATTTTTTTTTTTTTTTGCCTGTTATGAAACTGCTAAAGAATTTTTTTAGTGTGTGTACACTTTGTTATCTGTCAAATAATTTGTATATACATCTTTCCTGATTTGTTTTGTACTTATATTTTGTCTTGTCTGTAATGTTTTGTAATCGGTGCATGCGCACAACATTTAATTCATGTGATACATCTAAATATTTTGTTAATTAAAGGAAAAATTTGTTACGATGGCAAGTCCAAATGACTCACCATCGCTGCCAAATTTTTGCCCCCCCAGTGGAGGGTTATGAAACACGTATGTTGTGCGGCAGCGATGCTGAGACATTGTAGAATCTCTGACCAGAGCAGTTGCGCTCGACTCGCAGTAGCGAGCAGTCAGTCAGTCTGCAGTAGTCAGTCCTCAGTAGTGCTTGGAGTCGGTTGCTAGCAGTAGCGGAGAGCAGTCGGCGGGCGTCGGCACCGCAATGGTCGAGATACAGGATAAGGTATATTGTTAATCAGCCTCGCGCTCAACTAGCAATGTTAATTAAGTGTAATTTTCTGTAAAAATCGCCCCAATAATAATTTTGATTTTTGAAAGCAATTTTTTAACAAAAGTATCATTTGATTCCCTTGCATTTCCTTAAACAAAAAATTTCAGTTAACTTCAAAAAAATTTAGTTATGGCGATACATCTATTGCAAGCTGTGCCGCAGAATAAGAGCAGAATTTTGACATGCAGTTTTAATAAGGTAAGAAATTTATTCTGAATTCGCACAGGGCAAACACCGACATTTCGGTTTAATTGACTTTTGGTTATCACTGTAGTTTCATTGTCATGAGATTATCGTTCATTATTTTATGGGAACTTGTACTTGAGTCAGATTGCTAAATTTTGCTTAATTGTCTTTGTCATTAATATTTTTGCTCCATTTCTATTAAGTATTGTCATTCGAATATTGTTGTGGGGAGGTTACAAGTTCTTGTATCTAATAACATACTGCAGAGCCGTTTGTAGAAATGTGCTGTAGCACTTTGTTCGCGTGTAGTTGGATATTGAATGTCGTTACTGTTGCTCAAGTTTTTCATAATCTACATCTACATCTACATCTGCACTCCGCAAGCTACCTTGCGATGTGTGGCGGAGAGTAGTTTGTTCCACTGTTACTTCCCCATTTACTGTGCCATTCGTGAATGGTCCCCGGGTATACCGATAGCTGGTAAGCCACTGTGTGAGCTAGGATCTTTTTAATGTTATCCCCCCGCCCCCATTGCCTCTTCGCATGATATACTTAGCGGGAAGCAACATGTTGGTTGACAGCGAACACTAATGTGATGCAGAAAGCCTCACTTGCTGCCTCTACCACTGCGGTCCTGCGAGCATCTCCGTGACACTTTTGCGAGGGGTTGGAGATCTCTTGTCCACAGCACGTTGCAAGGCGTCCCATACATGCTCAATAATGTTCATGTGTGGGGTGTTTGGTGGCCAGGGGAAGTATTTAAACTCAGAAGAGTGTTCCTGGAGACACTCTGTAGCAATTCTGGACGTGTGGGGTGTCGCATTGTCCTGCTGGAATTGCCCAAATCCTTCGCAGTGCACAATGGACATGAATGGATGCAGGTGAGCAGACAGGATCCTTATACAGGATGAGTCACCTAACATTACCGCTGGATATATTTCGTAAACCACATCAAATACTGACGAATCGATTCCACAGACCGAACGTGATGAGAGGGGCTAGTGTAATTGGTTCAAAAATGGGTTCAAATGGCTCTGAGCACTATGGGACTCAACTTCTGAGGTCATTAGTCCCCTAGAACTTAGAACTAGTTAAACCTAACTAACCTAAGGACATCACAAACATCCATGCCCGAGGCAGGATTCGAACCTGCGACCGTAGCGGTCTTGCGGTTCCAGACTGCAGCGCCTTTAACCGCACGGCCACTTCGGCCGGCTGTAATTGGTTAATACAAACCATAAAAAAATGCACGGAAGTATGTTTTTTAACACAAACCTACGTTTTTTTTAAATGGAACCCCGTTAGTTTTCTTAGCACATCTGAACATATAAACAAATACGTAATCAGTGCCGTTTGTTGCATTGTAAAATGTTAATTACATCCGGAGATATTGTAACCTAAAGTTGACGCTTGAGTACCACTCCTCCGCTGTTCGATCGTGTGTATCGGAGAGCACCGAATTACGTAGGGATCCAAAGGGAACGGTGATGGACCTTAGGTACAGAAGAGACTGGAACAGCACATTACGTCCATATGCTAACACCTTTTTATTGGTCTTTTTCACTGACGCACATGTACATTACCATGAGGCGTGAGGAACACGTACACACGTGGTTTCCGTTTTCAAGAGAATAGAGTGTGTCCCGACATGTCAGGCCAATAGATGTTCAATGTGGTGGCCATCATTTGCTGCACACAATTGCAATCTCTGGCGTAATGAGTGTCGTACACACCGCAGTACATCTGGTGTAATGTCGCCGCAGGCTGCCACAATACGTTGTTTCATATCCTCTGGGGTTGTAGGCACATCACGGTACACATTCTCCTTTAACGTACCCCACAGAAAGAAGTCCAGAGGTGTAAGATCAGGAGAAACACGGTCGTCATCGTAAACATGTCCCTGCAGATGCTGCTCGCCGACCGTGGCCCGTGTTTGTTACAACACGCAACTGAACGTCGTAGGTTTCAAGCGTCAACTTTAGGTTACAATATCTCCGGATGTAATTAACATTTTACAATGCAACAAACGGCACTGATTACGTATTTGTTTATATGTTCAGATGTGCTAACAAAACTAACGTGGTTACATTTAAAATAACGTAGGTTTGTGTTAAAAAACATACTTCCGTGCATTTTTGTATGGTTTGTATTAAACAATTACACTAGCCCCTCTCCTCACGTTCGGTCTGTGGAATCGGTTCGTCAGTATTTGATGTGGTTTACGAAATATATCCAGCGGTAACGTTAGATGACTCACCCTGTATACGTGTCACTTGTGAGAGTCGTATCTAGACGTAGCACTAGTCCCATGTAACTCCAACTGCACACACTCCACACAATTATAAAGCCTCCATCAGCTTGAACAGTCCCCTGCTGACATGCAGGGTCCATGGATTCACGAGGTTGTCTCCATACCCGTACACGTCCATCCGCTCGATACAATTTGAAACGAGACTCGTCTGGCAAGTTTTTCCCTGCTGGATTTGGGGTCTGTTTCGCGCCTGGTATATATTCCGCAATTCTTAAATTCTCCTCAATCTCCCGTGAGTTTGGTTTCTTCATTTCGCTGTTCCCAGATTTACGGTAAACTTCTCAAGCAAACATACACCTGGCTATTATGTAGTCCCGCTGGATTGATAGCGCAACGTTTTGGGAGACGCAGCAGGCTGAACGTATCCCGTGGTGGTTGGCAGGCTTGCGGAAACCCAAGCTGCCCTGTTTTGAACCCTGTGTTTCAGTACTCAGGTACACATGTGCTCCTGTGTCTCCGTTGCGACAGGTTGAGTTGTTTTAATGGTTGCGGCATAGCTAGGGGCAGGCAAGCTCGAAGGAGAATTTGTACAACTCTGGTCCTACTGGCTCAATTTGAGCAGGACAAACTTGTTTGCCATTTGTGATCTATGTTGCCTGATAAAGCATAAAATTATGTGCTTATGTGGTGGAAGACGTAATATCCAATGACACCGTACACACTGCGGTGTGTCTGGAAGTGGTGCCTTCTGTAGTCTTGCTGCTTGTGGTACTGTCTACTTCTTACAAACTCTGCTACGCTCTTATCTAAGCTCAAAGAAAGTGAATGGGGCACGTTTTTAGCGAGCGAATCCTAATTATCTGTATGTAGCGCATTGTGAGATGTCATCGAACTCGTGAACAAAGGAAGGAGTGGAAGAGATACATTCGTGAAGACGAGGCGTGAAAATTGAAACATAATACTTAAAAGATATGCACTAGTTTATTCATCACGGATAATTACAAACTATCAGAGGAAACAGTTTCACATCCCCATAGAACATCATAGCACAGAGAAGATTCAAAATAATGCTACAAGCTTCTGGAGTGAGACCTGGCGAGTGAGAGAAACTGTTTGTAAGTACAGGGCTATTAAAAAAAGGAACAGATTTCAAACATTTATTGTTTACAAACTACAAAAGACAAAAACACAATTCCAACGTTTCTGGAAGGAGAAAAGTTCAAATGTTTATGCATTCAGTACGAGCATCAACGCCACGTGTTGCACGACAAATATCAAAACGGTGGTTCATTTCCTGCCGCACTAGAAGCAGCTGGTATCTCGTAATCGAATCCACAGCTTCAGATATGCGATGTGGCAGACATTCAAGGGGGTCAGGCACGGGGGGATAAAAACGCGGTCGTTTACATGACGTGAAAGACAAAAGTGACAAAGTGTGAGTCCTGGATATGTGAGATGCCACCGGCGATGAAGTTCGTCTTCTGCTCCTTCTCTTCCAATCGAACGTCATGGAATGGTGTCATTCAGGTAACGTCGAACGTGGTTCGAGAATTGGAACGATGGATTGCAAGAGTAGGAACAGAAGAACTTGATCGCAGATGACGTCCCGGATCTCCAGAACTCACACATTGTCACTTTTGACTGTCAGGTTATGTAAACGACCGCGGTTTCATCCCCCACCCATGCCTGACACTCTTGAAAATCTGCCACATCGCGTTGTTGAATCTGTCAATTGGATAACGAGAGACCAGCTGCTTCTTGCGTGGTAGGAAATGAGCCACCGTTTTGATATTTGTCGTTAACACATGGCGCTCACATCTAATGCATAAAAATTTGAACTTTTCTCTTTCCAGGAACGTTGGAATTATGTTTTTACCTTTTTCAGTTTGGAAGCAGCAAATGTTTCAAATCTGTTCCTTTTGTTTGAATAGCCCTGTAACTCACTTGAGTCCAGAAGTGGTTTAATTATGATGGGATACTGATCACTACGTGTTTTGATGTAGTGGAAAGAGAGCTAAAAGGCATAAAGTTTCCCGCAGCAAGTTGGAAAGCATAGTGTGTCGCGGAAAGGAACACAATGCTGCATAAATTTAAAGCAGGCGTGAACAACTACGTAAATGTAACCCGCATAGACGTAGCCTGCTGTTATATCACCGTATTGCTTATAGACGTTGAGCCGCCTTCTCGAGGGGGCAAGACAAGTGTCTAAGCAGCAACCATTCGTTGAGATGCCAGCAACAAGACTGTTCGTGCACAGCTGGTCGACACCTCCCGATCAAACATTTGCGCAGCATCGATCAAGGCTTGCGATTTGTACTAAGAAGAGCACCACGTCTAGTCGTCATCATCGCGATTTATGATGCGTGCGGGCCTTGGCCAGCAATAAAGGTGACGGAGGTGAGAGGTCCAGATGCACCAGAGTTTAGGAAAAACAGCGTTTTTGGCGTGTGTCGGTGAGGCATGAGCCATTTACGCTAGCGTAATTTCTAGGCAGCGGTCAGGGTAGTGGAAGCAGTACACAATGGTAATCTGAGCGTCGTGGGATTGAACTCTTACGTGGAAATCTTTTTATTTTCAATTTTTACATCACTTTAACTTCAAATTAATCGAAATAATGTACTTTATATTTCACTTGCTAATATTTTCAAAAAGTCGTGAAAAGGAAAGTTGTTGTTGTCTTCAATCCTCAGACTGGTTTGATGCAGCTCTCCATGCTACTCTTTCCTGTGCAAGCTTCTTCATCTCCCAGTACTTACTGCAATCTATATCCTTCTGAATCTGCTTAGTGTATTCATCTGTTGGTCTATCTCTGCGATTTGGGATTGCAAATAAATTTCCGTGAAGGGATTGGCAATGTGATGCTCGTACAATGGACTCTATTCCGATGCATTTTTCTCGGGGTGTAATTTCTTGCCGGCAGAAGTGGCCGTGCGGTTAAAAGCGCTGCAGTCTGGAACCGCAAGACCGCTACGGTCGCAGGTTCGAATCCTGCCTCGGGCATGGATGTTTGTGATGTCCTTAGGTTAGTTACGTTTAACTAGTTCTAAGTTCTAGGGGACTAATGACCTCAGCAGTTGAGTCCCATAGTGCTCAGAGCCATTTGAATCATTTTTTGTAATTTCTTCTTCTCTCTCGGTGATATAAGATAACCTCTATTGACCGGCTGATTAAAATAGACATCGGAGGGTTGCATTAGCTCCTGAGAGCTGCTCAAGGTTGAAAGCAGGACATTCATACAATTTTTTTTGGAAAGTTGGCTACTGATTCTGCTGTTGCGTGCATATGCCGACTCTAAGTCTGAGATTTTATTGTTGCGAGTAGTAGCGAGCGAACGGTTGTTGAGCGGGTTTATTGTATTATTTAAACTGGGGACCTAGAAACGATGGAGAGGCTTGGACCCTCCGTAGCCCTCAGTGGTTCACAACCCCACAACATGCCACAGTAGTCCACCCACCCCGCCGCCGCCCCACACCAAACCCACCGTTACTGTGCGGTTCGACCCCCAGTGGACCTCTCCCGGGAACGTCTCATACGAGACCAGTGTAACCCCTGATGTTTGCGTGGTAGAGTAATTATGGTGTACACATACGTGCAGACAGTATTTGCGCAGCAATCGCCTTGTAACTGAGGCGGAATAAGGGGAACCAGCACGCATTCGCCGAGGTAGATGGAAAACCGCCGTAAGAACCATCCACAGGCTGGCCGGCACACCAGACCTCGACACTAATCCGCAAGGCGGATTCGTGCCGCGGACCGGCACGCCTTCCCGCTCGGGAAGCAGCGTGTTAGGTCGCGCGGCTAGCCGGGCGGGCTTGTTGAGCGTCGTCGGATGCAGCCTGGCATGGAGGAAAGCAAAGAATCAGGAGAGGTAGCAGCCTGCCCTGACCTTGCTAGTGGCGTCAGAGGAGATTTTTTGTATTAATCGGAAATTTTTGGTGATTTGCCTTTTTGCTGTGCGTAGTTGTTCCTTGCTTGTGCACTCGACGGATTTTGTCAGACTTGTTTATGTGTATACTGAAAGTAGTATTCGTATCTCTGTTGTGACCAGATATGTGATTATTGATTAAAGACATTGTGGAATAATTAAAGTTTTTGCTAGTCAAACTGTTCAAAGAAAAGAAAGGTCTGAGTAAAGTCTGTCAGTGTCCGAATCGTCAGTTTTCAGAGTATTGTAAATTAAAAGTTTTAATTAATTCCTTTCATTTTTTTACACCGCTTAAGGCTTGTTGACAAACCCCTGCTGATCATTTAACTTCTATAAAAAAGAAAAATGGGCAGTTGTTGCATCAGCCGACTCTGCATGGATCGCAGCTTTTTTTTTTTTTATTGTTCTAGCATGTTGCTGGATGCAGAATATTCATGCAGTTGCAGAGGCAAGACGAGGTTCAAATGGTTCAAATGGCTCTGAGCACTATGGGACTCAACTGCTGTGGTCATAAGTCCCCTACAACTTAGAACTACTTAAACCTAACTAACCTAAAGACATCACACACATCCATGCCCGAGGCAGGATTCGAACCTGCGACCGTAGTGGTCGTGCGGTTCCAGACTGTAGCGCCTTTAACCGCTCGGCCACTCCGGCCGGCTCAAGACGAGGTGAGTTGTCTGTTGTGTGCAGCGGCATTTCAGTGTAATCGTTAGGAGTTGTAAGAAAATATTTTAAAAATTGCAGTGAGATACAAGAGAATCGATGTTCCGTGATTTCTAGGAAGAGTAATTAATTTCTGTTTTCTTTTTCTCCGTCAGAATACTGACATATCTAATAGAAGGAAGTTCCAGAAAATGTTTCAGAACTGACTTGTCGGAATATTGGTTTTCTTAATGTAAGTTGTATGGCTAAAATATCAGATTTTATCATAACCATAATTAAGTTTCACTAGATAGCCTAGCAATTTTTAGACAAAAAGTGCACGAGTAGATAACGATAACACTGTAGGAGATAGAGATTTACACATTTCCGTACGTCTGTTGCCATGATAATAATTTTTGATAGGAAAACTTTCACCAGGTTCATCATAATAGTAATAATAATAATAATAATTGTTTTTGATAATAAAACTTTGAAGGTCAAAAGGAAATTAAAGGAATACAGAGTCCTACACATTTTAATTACAATCCCTTCTTGGAGAGTTATTTGCAGGGTGCTCTTGGACGCGGTAAGTACAATGGAAATTTATTTGCAGTCCCAGTTCCATTTCACCCTTTTTAAAATATTAATAAATACGATATATTGTCCATCATTTCGGTTTAGTTGCAGCGTAAGAATCGTAAAAATTGAAAATAAAACTTAAAATCTTTTCCGCGAATGGACTCGACGCCACTACCCTGGCATTGTCGTTCTGTGCAATTTCCACTGCGCCAATTGCTGACTGGAAACTACGGTAACAAAAATGGTTTATTGCTTGTCAACGAGCGCCAAAAATTGTATTTTTACTTTCATTCCTGGCCAAAGCTTGCATATACGAGGTCTGTTCAAAAATTCCGGAACACTCGTAATTCCGCGCCAATGCTATGTTGGAGCGAGATGCCGTTGGCATCCCTGCATACGCCTGTGTTTAATGTGTAAGCGACGGAAGTGTCATTGTTGTATACCTGCTAGTTACAGTTCACTGCTGTGCTGAGTAGAACGTTCTGTCGCACAGTTTGCGAATTTCGAGTTGGCAGAGTTAGAGGAAGACGTGTCTGCACTAAAATTTGCCTGAAACTCAAGAAAACCTTTACAGAGATCCAGCGAATGACGCAGGAAGCCTGCGATGATGAGTGCTTACGCCGTATTCGGTGTTACGAACGGTTCGCACGGTTTAAAAATGGCCGGACGGAAGTTACAGATGACTAGCATCCCGGTCTCCTGTTTAAACTCCAAACCTACGCCCTTCCTATCAACTACATCCGTCTGGTGGCCTCCTTCCTCTCCCACCGCCCCTCCTATGTTACCATCCATAATGCCAATTCCCACACCTTCTACCCCTCTGCAGGTGTGCCCCAGGGCTCTGTTCTCTCCCCTCTCCTCTACCTCCTGTACACGGCAGATATGCTCCAACCCCCACCAGTACACCTCTTGCAATATGCTGATGACACTGCATTCCTCGCTCTCGCACCTACGCTCCAATGGTCCCAACGCCTTCTCCAGAATCACCTTGACCTTTTTGCTGCATGGTGTAACCAGTGGCTCCTGAAACTCAACCCTTCCAAGACCCAGGCAATCATCGTAGTTTGTACCACTCGCTCCTTCTGGCTCCTGGATTTCTCCCTTACTGTCTGCGCCCGTCCTGCCCGCCTCACCCCCACCCTCACCTACCTTGGCCTCACCATTGACCGTCACCTCACCTGGATCCCTCATCTCTGCTCCATCCAATCCAAAGCCCACAACCGCCTCCGACTCCTCAAACTTCTCTCTGGCCGGACATGGGGGTTGCACCCCTCTACCATCCTCCACACCTACAAATCCTTAATCTGTCCCATCCTCTGTTATGCCAGTCCTGCCTGGATATCTGCCCCCCCCCCCAAATTCTATACGACCCTCCAGATCCTTGAGCGACATGCGACATGTACTCCGCCTCACCTTCCGTATATGCCTCCCGTCCCCCACGCGGATCCTCTATGATCTCATTCCTTTCCCCCATCTGCTCCTATTCCTCGAACATATCCGCATCCTCTTCACCTCCCGCCGTCTTGAACCCCTCACCGCCTGGTTGCTCCTCTCCTCTCCCATCCCCACCCCCTGGCACGTCTTCACCGTTGTGTCCCCCCTACCCTCCATCTCTACACCCTACATCTCCTTTCCCAAGGTGGCTTCCATCAACTCCCCCTCCCGGATGATGCCCTCTCCCTCCCCCTCCTTTCCTCTGTCCTTTTCCTGGGCTCCCTCACCCCTCCTTCCATCCTCTTTCTTCCCCATCTCCCCTCTCTGTGCCCCCTTCTCTCCCCAGAGTCCTTTTACATTTCACTGCTCTGCCTCCTCTCATACCCTCTCGCGTCTGCCCTTCCCCCCCTTTATTCGTCCTCTCCCTCCTTGGTTCCCCCCCTCCTTTTTCGTTATTTTTCCTTCCTCCCTCCTTGTTCTTCCCCCTCCTCCAGGTCCCCCCCCCCCTCTGCCTTTGGCTCGGGAGTGTCATGCTTGAGCCGCCACTTTCGCTCAGTGTTCTACTACAGTGAGTGTTCTCCAGTGCGTGTTTTACAGTGAGTGTTCCGTGTTGTGTTTTTTGGGAAGTGTTGCGAACGGCCATCATACTGTCGCTGGGTGTGCCTTTTATCTCTTGCGAACAGAAACCAGACTGTCACCGTGTTTTTTAATTGTGTGTGTACTATGTTACTTGTCTGATTCCTGTGTCTTTTATTAACGTTGACACCCCCTTTTTGCTTTTTCTTTTAACTTTCCGCATTTTTGCGCCATTTTACACTTGATGTCACCATTTTATCGCCTGTTTTTCTTGTTTCTTTTCTTCTTCCGTTTTTAAAATGAAAGTCTGTAGGCTGTAGAGCAGCGTACTAAGCTGCTGCCAGCCCGCCCCCTTCGGGGGGAATTGAAAATCAATAAAGGAAAAAAAAATTACAGATGACCGTCTTTCAGGACGCCCGTCGACATCTACCGACGACGCTAATATCAGGAACGTCTACGAAATTATGTGTGCCAATTGAAGACTGACTGTCCGAGAGATTGCAGAAGAATGTGACATTTCAGCTGTATCATGTCATGAAATCCTGACACAGTACCTTGGAATGCATCGAGTTGCCGCCAAGTTCGTCCCACGGCTCATGAGTCGAGACCAGGAAGACCTTCGCCTCGCAATCTGTGAAGAGCTTTTGGATCGCGCAAATGAGAACGAGATGTTCCTCAAGAGAACCATAACTGGTGATGAGACGAGGGTCTCCGGTTATGATGTTGAGGCCAAGGTTCAGTCTTCAGAATGGGTCGGGAAAGATTTTCCAAGACCAAACAAAGCTCCCCAGGTCACGTCAGGTCAGATGTAGAAGCCATGCTGATAGTTTTGTTTAACTTGGAAGGATTAGTTCATGACCAATTCGTGCCACAGAGACAAGCTGATGAAGAGGTTGGCACAGGATAGGAATTCACTGCGGACAGCATCAAACCAGTCGGAAGACTGATTAGAAGAAAAAAAGAAAAGCTAAATTCGTCAATCCATATCACGGTATTTATAAAATGTTCGTTATCTTCCACTTGGTGCAAAAACCATCCACAAAACTGCACTCGTCGAATGTGGTCTTCTGGTCGCTGGTATGATGTGGACACAATTCCCCGTCGCGAAACTCTTGACGAACCAGTCACTGAGATATCTGGAATTGCTTTGCAATATGACGGGTAATTCGCCGACGTGGTTAGTGAACGGTTTCAAGAATCACGTCCTCTGTTTGTGGAATACTTTTAGTCCTTGGACGACATCTGTCCATTTCTTGTGGACAAATATTACCGGTTTCCCGAAGGCCTCGTTCCAGGCTACGAAAAACATTTTTATCTGGATGACGCCTTTCAGGGTACCGTGCAGCAGACGCTCGAGCAGCAGCAGCAGCTTGGGTATCGGATGGACCCAGCACCAGAAGGATATCGACGTATTCATCGTTTGTGTACATCGGGAAGCCACCGTACACGAACGTGACAGAACCAGTTAGGTTGTGCACTGTATGGTTAGTACATCTTCATCTACATACATACCCCGCACTCCACCATACGGTGCGTGGCGGAGGGTACCTCGTACTACAACTAGCATCTTCTCTCCCTGTTCCACTCCCAAACAAAATTAGGGAAAAATGACTGCCTATATGCCTCTGTACGAGCCCTCATCTCTCTTACATTATCTTTGTTGTCTTTCCGCGAAATGTAAGTTGGTGGCAGTAAAATTGTACTGCAGTCAGCCTCAAATGCTAGTTCTCTAAATTTCCTCAGTAGCGATTCACGAAAAAACGCGTGACGATCAAACGTACCTGTAACAAATCTAGCAGTCCGCCTCTGAATTGCTTCTATGGCCTCCCTCAACCCGACCTGATAGGGATACCAAACGCTCGAGCAGTACTCAAGAATAGGTCGCATTAGTGTTTTATAAGTGGTCACCTTTACAGATGAACCACATCTTCGCAAAATTCTACCAATGAACCGAAGAAGACTATCTACCTTCCCCACAACTGCCATTACATGCTCGTCCCACTTCATATCGCTCTGCACTGTTACGCCCAAATGTTTAATCGACGTGACTGTGTCAAGCGCTACACTACTAATGGAGTAGTCAAACACTACAGGATTCTTTTTCCTATTCATCTGCATTAATTTACATTTATCTATATTTAGAGTTAGCTGCCATTCTTTACACCAATCACAAATCCTGTCCAAGTCATCTTGTGTCCTCCTAGAGTCACTCAACGACGACACCTTACCGTACACCACAGCATCATCAGCAAACAGCCGCACATTGCTATCCACCCTATCCAAAAGATTATTTATGTAGACAGAAAACAACAGCGGACCTACCACACTTCCCTGGGGCACTCCAGATGATACCCTCACCTCCGATGAACACTCACCATCGACAACGTACTGGGTTCTATTACTTAAGAAGTCTTCGAGACATTCACATACTTGGGAACCAATCCCATATGCTCGTACCTTAGTTAGGAGTCTGCAGTGGGGCACCGAGTCACACGCTTTCCGTCTGATACCCTTCATCCATGGTTCGCAAGATATCATGTGCAAAAAAGGGCGAGTTGCGTTTCACAGGAGCGATGCTTTCTAAAGCCGTGCTGATGCATGGACAGCAACTTCTCTGTCTCAAGGAAATTCATTATATTCGAACTGAGAATATATTCGAGAATCCTGCAACAAACCGATGTTAAGGATATTGGTCTGTAATTTTGAGGATCCGTCCTTCTACCCTTCTTATATACAGGCGTCACCTGCGCTTTTTTCCAGTCGTTCGGGACTTTACGTTGGGCAAGAGATTCGCGATAAATGCAAGCTAAGCAAGGAGCCAATGCAGTAGAGTACTCTCTGTAAAACCGAATTGGGATCCCATCAGGACCTGGCGATTTATTTGTTTTCAACCCATTCAGCTGCTTCACAACTCCAGGGATATCTATCGCTATGTCCTCCATACGGGAATCTGTACGATACTCAAACGGCGGTATGATCGATCCAGTCACTCACTGACCAGTGAGTGACTGGATGGAAGCCTTCGACCCGCTTACCGATTTTACGTAAGACCAGAATTTCTTTGGGTTTTCAGCAAGATCTTTTGCTAAGGTATGTCGGTGGTAGTGGTTGAATGCTTCACGCAGCGCTCTTTTTACAGCAGCACGAGTCTCTACTAACTTTTCCCTGTCCTCATTCTCCCGATCTTTCTTGTACCGCGAGTGTAACTGCCTTTGCTTCCTGAGCATTCTCCGAATTGCGCTGTTAAACCACGGAGGGTCTTTTCCGTCCGTGACCCACTTTTTTGGCACATACTTGTCCAATGCGTGATTTACAATGTGTTTAAAATTTGACCATAATTCTTCCACGTCCGTCGTACCGGAAGTAAATGAAGTCGATTCATTTACTAAGTGGGATGCTAACGACTGCTTATCTGCTCTTTCTAGTAAGAATACTCTCCTAGCCTTCTTGACCGACTTTTTAACTTTCGTAACCATAGTCGTAATGACAACATCATGATCACTATTCCCTGTCTCAACATTGACACCGTCGATGAGGTCTGGTCTGTTCGTGGCTACCAGATCTAAAATATTTCCATTACGCGTTGGCTGTCGATTTAGCTGCACAAGGCAGTTTTCAGATAATGTGTTCAAAAGTAATTCACACGACGGCTTGTCTGTACCACCTGTAATGAATCCATAGACATCCCAGTCTATACTAGGTAGGTTGAAGCCGCCTCCGACTAATATAGCATGATCCGGGTACTTCTGCGATACAGAGTGTAGATTCCCTTTGAATGATTCTAGAACTGTCACGGTGGAACCTGGTGGCCGGTAATAACACCCAAAAATTAACTTTATTTCTTCTAGCCCTGTTATACGTGTCCAGATAACTTCGACCTCAGTAGACACAATATTTTTGTCAACTGCAATGAAGACACCACCTCCTACGGTGTCTAATCTGTCTTTCCGATACACGTTCCAACCCTCACTAAATATTTCAGAACTTCCTCTCTCAGGGTTCAGCCAGGTTTCAGTCCCGAGAATAATTTGCGCGCCACACGCTTCCTGGAGGGCAGTAAATTCAGGAACTTTATTCCGAACACTCTCAAAATGTACTGCTAATATCTTGACAGCTGAAGTGTCTGTACACTGAGCGCGTCCTGATTCCCCTGCCTGCACGTCGACTGGTGAGTGTTCATCAGGACACCTTGCACTACTGCCTAGCCTAAAAAACCCCCATGTGCACGCCACAAGTACTCTGCTACCCGAGTAGCCGCTTCCCTTGTGTAGTGCACCCCTGACATATCTAGAGGCGTCCTACAATTCCCCACCCAATAGCGCAAGTATAGAAATCTGCAGCCAAGACCGTCACAGAGTCGACGAAGCCTCTGGTTGAGACCCTCCACTTGGATCTAAACCAAAGGACCCGATGCTGCAAATAGAGAGCTCTGCTTGCACCCCTCGTGCGAGGCCAGTCGCCTGTACGAACTGAGGATCGCCTCAGAACCCAAGCATCATTGGTGTCGACGTGAGCAACTACTTGCAGACGACTGCAACCCGTACGCTCGATAGCTGCAGGCAAGGCCGCCTCCACATTTCGGATGAGGCCCCCCGGCAGACAAACTGAGTGCACGTTGGAATTTTTTCCAGCCCTGTATGCTATTTCCCTAAGGGGCTCCATCACCCGCCTAACGTTGGAGCTCCCAATAACCAGCAAGCCTTTGCCCACGTGTGCCTGCTCGGGCCCTGCTGGAGGAGCGGCCACCTGCCCACTGACAGGACGAACGGGCGAGGCCAGCCAGACAGCCTCCACATTGACCCTCCGCCCCGAGCGACGCGAACGCGTTGCAGTCCGCCACTCACCCTGAGGTGAGGGCGGTCCCAACGCGCCGGGTACACTAGAAGGTGCCTCGGCGGCTGAGTCAGCGGACGCAGCAAGCGACACCTGGGGTGTCTCAAGCGACGCGCCAGACCCTCCGCCGTCGCTGCACCTCGAGGCAGCAGCCTGAAGGCGGCTGACCGTGGCCAACAACACGCTCAGCTGCTCGCGAACCGCGGCCAGTTCCTCCTGCGCCCGCACACAGCACGCACACACCCTATCCATCCTACTGCTAATATCTAACGACTCCGCGAATTTATACTCTACAGCTATCAATAAGCCAAATTACCCCTCTCAAATACGAGAATACGAAGGATTTTATGTAATTAAATATGCAAGCGCACAAACACTCGGAAAGAAATTAAGAATCAAACTACAAAACAAATATGAAAGCTAAATATGCGACTCGCTACTGCACTGCTGCTGCACTGATGCTTCACCTGCGGCTACTCAAGGCTCACTGATACATACGTGCAGTTTAATCTGTTTCACTGTCACGTCGTAGACTATTGTCATGGAGAAAAATGACATCCTGGTTACAAGCGGCGAGAACTAGAGAACGGATGTCTCAAAAGTAAAAACGGAACCTAAGAGGATTCGAACCAGAGCTCCATGCTGGATGTGGGTCTGACGCCGTAGTAGTCCAGTTAGTGACCTACCGCGGCTTTGTATGGCAGTGTGGGATGGTACACGTTCCTCCTACATTCCGATGCCCTGCACGATGCAACACTGTTGCCATCCCCTCGTTTTCATATCTGCATTTTCAAAATGCACGAGATCTAATTTTACTATAAACTTTTGTCTTGAGTCTGGATGAGGAGTCGCATTGCGACCTCTAAGTGTGGCATTTTTCCTTCACCCTCTATATTTCGCATAATTTTAACAAAAACTAAACTCCGTCCCTACAGGCCTTGGAAGGTCCGACGGTACCGACCGGCCGCCGTGTCATCAGCCCACAGGCGTCACTGGATGCGGATATGGAAGAGCATGTGGTCAGCACACCGCTCTCCCGGCCGTATGTCAGTTTCAGAGACCGGAGCTGCTACTTCTCAGTCAAGCAGCTCCTCAGTTTGCCTCACAAGGGCTGAGTGCACCCCGCTTGCCAACATCGCTCGGCACACCGGATGGTCACCCATCCAAGTGCTAGCCCAGCCCAACAACGCCTAACTTCGGTGATCTGACGGGAACCGATGTTACCACTGCGGCAAGGCCGTAGGCAATTTTAACAAAAGCCACACATATCTGTATAGATATTTCACCTGTATCTCCATATGTAGCTGATTTGGCCCTGCAGTTTCGTTTACGGGCAATTCAGTCCGTATGGAATGAAATATCCTGTATTGTGTCGTACAATGATATAATTTTGCACGTACATCCGGTGGTGTATATGGATACTGTATGCGAAATGCATTGTGAATACAATTAGTAGTAAAGGAATAATAAACTAAAACGTCGTGCAAGATGCCGCAGTTTCTCACAAATCTGAGTTTCTTTGACGTAACATTTGCTGTACGATGCGTCGTACACTGCTATAATTTTGAAACATTCAGCGACATATGCTTCTACTTGTTGCGTATAGAGTTAGTAGCAGAGAAATAATAAATTTAAACGTCTTGCCTGATGCGTGAGATTCACAGTATTAACAGCATAAACGTAGTAAGCGATATATTCTTTTTCCTTTCACGATTTTATAAGGTTTGTCAGCGAGTAATAGTTTCGTAAAGGCTACAAATGATGTGTAAAGTTTGTTGGAAGCCACGAACTGCTCTCATTCTCAAATACAGGATGAATAAATTCTCCGAATTCGCTCGTCGTGGACGACCACCCTCGCCCCTTTGATAGGAAAACCCCAAAGAGGTTCTTTCCAGACAGTAACTGATATGCGTACCAAGTTTGTTTGAAATCGGTCCAGTGATTTAGGAGGAGATGTGGAACATACATACAGAGTGGCCCAAAAAAATGTAACCACTGTTTAAAAGTCCATAACTGGCAAACCAATTGACAGAGTTGTCTCATCTTGGGTAGTGTAATAGTTTGTAGTTCCGGCAATCGCCACACAAGCGCTGTATTTCGTTGTTTTGTTTTGTCAAATGACAGTCGCCAGATAGTCAGTGTTTTGTTCTTAGTTGCACCTACTTACTCGAGTAAACATGGCTGGCGCAAGGCTTACATTCGTTTGTGTGTGGATGTTAATGGTGATCATTGAATTACTGAGAGCACTGCTCGACTCCTCTTTGAAATCTGACGTGCTTGCTGTCTGCTGATGGCTGCGAGAAGTTATCACTACATAAGCCTTCAGGGAAAAACAATACACATACAAAAAAAATCGCAACACCTGAAAATGATTAATGCACACGTGCATGAAATGTGCTGTACAGGTGCCGGATCTCACTTTGTGGGATAGAGTTCCATGCCTTTTGCACTCGGCCGCTCAATACCGGGACCGTTAATGCTAGTTGTAGATGACGTGAAGATGTCGCCGATGAGATACCCCATATGTGCTGGATTGGAGACGGATCATGTGACCAAACAGGCTAGAACAACATACCAATACTCCATACAGCATGATTGGTCACAACAGCGGTATTTGGGCGAGCGTTATCCTGCTGGAAAACGCCACCTGGAACACTATTCAAGAATGACAGCGCAACAGGTCGACGTACAGTTTTGCAGTGATGATGCATGGGATAACCACGCGAGATCTCCTGCTGTCATACGAAATCGCACCCTAGATCATAACTGCAAGTGTAGGTCCAGTGGGTCTAGCACCTGCCGGCCGAAGTGGCCGAGCGGTTCTAGGCGCTGCAGTCTGGAGCCGCGCAACCGATACGGTCGCAGGTTCGAATCCTGCCTCGGGCATGGATGTGTGTGATGTCTTTAGGTTAGTTAGGTTTAAGTAGTTCTAAGTTGTAGGGGAGTGATGAGCTCAGCAGTTAAGTCCCATAGTGCTCAGAGCCATTTGAACCAACCATTTTGTCTAGCACCTAGACAGGTCGACTGCAGGCCATTGACTATTGTTGTTCTAACTAAAAGACGGCCATCTCTGGCACTGGAGCAGGATCAACTTTCATCAGAAAACACAACAGATGTCTACCTCGCTCTCTAATGAGCTCTTGCTTGAAACCACCGAAGTCGCAAATCACAGTGGTTTGGGGTTAGTGGAATGACCACTACAGGGCGTCTGGGTCGGTGCTGTCCTTGAAATAATCGATTTGTACAAGTTCGTTGTGTCACTGCGGTGCCAACTGCTGCTCAAATTATTGCTGCAGACGCAGTACAATGCACCAGAGCCATACGGAGAGCACGATAGTCTTCCCTCTTGGTATTGCCACGTGTTCGTCCGGAGCCCAGTCTTCTTGTGACCGTACACTCTCGTGACCACCGCTGCCAGCAGTCATGTACAGTGGATGCATTCCTCCCAAGTATGTCTGCAATACCGCAGAAGGAACATCCAGCTTCTCGTAGTCCTATAACATGACCTCGTTCAAACTCAGTGACGTATTGATAATGGAGTCTGTCGCCTCTAAGGCACTCTGGATTAACATCAGTTCACCACATCCATTGTCCACCCCGATAGCTGAATGGTGCCGGCACGGTAGCTCAGCGTGTTCGGTCAGAGAGCTGGTTGTTCTCTGTAATAAAAAAAACTGAGTCAAAGAATCAACAACGAACTTGAACGAATGTTATCCGCAACGACCAAACACAACGATCAACAATGAACAAAATGCAAAAAGAAAAAAAAAATCGTCAGCGTGACGGACTGCCGTCCTAAGGGGCCCAGGTTCTATTGCCGGCTGGGTCGGGGATTTTCTCCGCTCAGGGACTGGGTGTTGTTGTCTTATAATTTCATTCCCATCCGGCGCGCAGGTCGCCCAATGTGGCGTCGAATGTAATAAGACATGCACCGAGCCCCTTGCCCCGTAAGGGGCCTCCCGGCCAATGGCGCCAAACGCTCATTTCCATTCACCACGTCCAATCTCAAAGGTAACTAACGCTCGCGACCATTACAGCCTGTATTTAAAGCAAACCTGGCTTGCTTCCTCACAGTGGCGCTACGGTGGTTTGAGCTACGTGGCGTCAGGCGTAGCTTTTTATTCATGCATTTGTGGTTGCGCCGTGTTAGGGCTACTGTAGTTATTACACTATTGGCATTGACGTCAGAGTATTACTAGTTATTGTGGCGAGGTGCAGAACCTGTACATTTATTTGAGGAATATTTCTCTTTGTCTTGTCATCGTTTTCTTTACAGACTAAATGAAGTGAAAATGAGATTATTTTACGTGCTAAAATCTTATGTCTTTTCTGCTCGATTGCAGAGAACTGTAGTGAGTATCTTTCACATTGCCAATAGGCTGATACGTCCGGAGTTTCTGGATGTGTGTGTATTTTTACTATTAATTACTGCATGAAAATTGGACATAATTGGAACGGGTCAGGTGCGCGTTCCAGGCCCACGGTCACGATTTCGAGCTGATTATTTAATATTTGCCGGGTATTTTAATTCGAGGTTTCTAATAGCGGCAGGTAACTAGAGTTCAGCAGTATAACAATTTGAACTTAAACCTCGGATTGGAAAGGTTATTCTAACGTTTTAGGAAAGAGAGCTGCCACAGTCGTTTTCAGAAAATCTATGAAACCCGAGACGAGGTACTGAGTGCTTCACACCCATTGTCCTTTCCTACAATACAGGGTGTTTATAAATAAATGTCGGTGTTTTAACGCTTTTATAATATTTATTACATTACACTTACAGAGAAAAATGATACGTCAAATGAGAGAGCAATTCAGACAGTTGTGTTTGGCACCAGTGCGCAAGCACTGTGGAAAGTTTATGGACCTTTCTTTTTTGGTGAACCTACTATAACTGGCACTTCTTACCTTGATACGCTAGAGCCACGGCTCTTCCCTCAGTTGGAAAAGATGAGCCAGAGAACTTCATTTTCCAGCAAGATGGTGCGCCACCTCACTGGGATATCGAAGTACACGATTGGTTGAACTTCACTGTACCCAAGCGCTGGATAGGCCGCTTGCTTTGCATGTCCTCCACGTTCACCCGACGTAACTCCATGGGAATTTTTCCTTTGGGGCTTCATCAAGGATCGTGTGTATGTGCCTCCGCTACCAGCAGACCTCCCTGAATTAAGAAACCGGATTGAAGCAGCTGTTGCTACAACCACTGAAGATACACTTACCAATGTTTCGGAAGAACTCAGCTATAGACTTGATGTGTGCCGTGTGACAAATGGTGCTCACATTGAACATTTGTAAGGTTCTTGGAAAAACTGAGTTTCTCTTTCATTTGACATATCATTTATATCTGTAAGTTTAATACAATAAATATTATAAAGCTTGAAACCCCGATATTCATTGATAAACTCCCTGTACGTTTCTGCAGATAGTCCTTCCCTTGTCTACAATCTTATGTCTTTTCTGCTCGATTGGAGAGAATTGTAGTATATGCCACATTGCGAGTAGGAGGCTGATACGTCCGAAGTTTCTGCATGTGTGTGTGTTTCGTTTCGTTGGAGAGTGTAACAGTTTTAGTGTAGATAAAGTGCCTACCTCCGTCGACGACTAGAAATAATTTTAACAGGTCTCATAGCTGGATATGTGTTTTTCTATGGCTAGTTGTAAACTCCAAATACGCCATGAGTATCATGTTTATGTTTTCGATGGTTACAGTCAGCAATAGTAATCTGTTGGCACAGAAAATGGCTAACAAGTCGCGTATCGACGCGTACAACCGCGTCGCTAGTTGTAACAGCACTTCCGCCCTGTTAATGTCCGTGCTGAGCTATAAAGGCAACATGTTATCACACCAGCGAGTCGTACTATAAACAACATTGGAAATTAATACTAGTGAAACATTGTATATGCAGATACACGATGTCAACATCAATGGCGAAATACTGTATGTAGTGATAGAACTGGCACCGCTAGAAGCAGCCCGAAGAAAATAATAGCGTTGATTCTCAAGTAGCTCACTGTCGAAGAACGATATTGCAGTACCTGTGTTATTTCGAATTACGACGCAGTGTTCCTTCGGACACGCATGCATGTAATTCTGAATGACACAGGGAGTGCAGTACCGTATTTATCCGTCGGCACCCGACAAGCGACTTTCATGTAAAATGTTTGGCCTGTAAGCGGATGTACGTAATACATGTACGAGTACAGGTTGTAGACAAATGGTTGACGATATATGGGAGTCTGGGTTTGGCCGTGAGTCGTGCTGGGACGGCATAATGATGCTAGCACGGTAGCTCAGCGTGTTCGATCAGAGGGTTAGCTGCCCTACGTAATTAAAATAAATAAATAAATAAATAAAAACCTGAGTGAATAGATGAACTTGAAAGGGTGTAATGGGACGTCCGCCCTGAAAAAATACACTCCTGGAAATTGAAATAAGAACACCGTGAATTCATTGTCCCAGGAAAGGGAAACTTTATTGACACATTCCTGGGGTCAGATACATCACATGATCACACTGACAGAACCACAGGCACATAGACACAGGCAACAGAGCATGCACAATGTCGGCACTAGTACAGTGTATATCCACCTTTAGCAGCAATGCAGGCTGCTATTCTCCCATGGAGACGATCGTAGAGATGCTGGATGTAGTCCTGTGGAACGGCTTGCCATGCCATTTCCACCTGGCGCCTCAGTTGGACCAGCGTTCGTGCTGGACGTGCAGACCGCGTGAGACGACGCTTCATCCAGTCCCAAACATGCTCAATGGGGGACAGATCCGGAGATCTTGCTGGCCAGGGTAGTTGACTTACACCTTCTAGAGCACCTTGGGTGGCACGGGATACATGCGGACGTGCATTGTCCTGTTGGAACAGCAAGTTCCCTTGCCGGTCTAGGAATGGTAGAATGATGGGTTCGATGACGGTTTGGATGTACCGTGCACTATTCAGTGTCCCCTCGACGATCACCAGTGGTGTACGGCCAGTGTAGGAGATCGCTCCCCACACCATGATGCCGGGTGTTGGCCCTGTGTGCCTCGGTCGTATGCAGTCCTGATTGTGGCGCTCACCTGCACGGCGCCAAACACGCATACGACCATCATTGGCACCAAGGCAGAAGCGACTCTCATCGCTGAAGACGACACGTCTCCATTCGTCCCTCCATTCACGCCTGTCGCGACACCACTGGAGGCGGGCTGCACGATGTTGGGGCGTGAGCGGAAGACGGCCTGACGGTGTGCGGGACCGTAGCCCAGCTTCATGGAGACGGTTGCGAATGGTCCTCGCCGATACCCCAGGAGCAACAGTGTCCCTAATTTGCTGGGAAGTGGCGGTGCGGTCCCCTACGGCACTGCGTAGGATCCTACGGTCTTGGCGTGCATCCGTGCGTCGCTGCGGTCCGGTCCCAGGTCGACGGGCACGTGCACCTTCCGCCGACCACTGGCGACAACATCGATGTACTGTGGAGACCTCACGCCCCACGTGTTGAGCAATTCGGCGGTACGTCCACCCGGCCTCCCGCATGCCCACTATACGCCCTCGCTCAAAGTGCGTCAACTGCACATACGGTTCACGTCCACGCTGTCGCGGCATGCTAGCAGTGTTAAAGACTGCGATGGAGCTCCGTATGCCACGGCAAACTGGCTGACACTGACGGCGGCGGTGCACAAATGCTGCGCAGCTAGCGCCATTCGACGGCCAACACCGCGGTTCCTGGTCTGTCCGCTGTGCCGTGCGTGTGATCATTGCTTGTACAGCCCTCTCGCAGTGTCCGGAGCAAGTATGGTGGGTCTGACACACCGGTGTCAATGTGTTCTTTTTTCCATTTCCAGGAGTGTAAATAAATAAATAAATAAAAATCTGAGTGAATGGATGAACTTGAAAGGGTGTAATGGGACGTCCGCCCTGAATAAATACAATGAACAATAACGAACAAAACAACAAATCTAAAAAAATGGTATAGCGACCATTCGCAGTAAACGGGAAATCCGGGTTCGAGTCCTGGTCCAGCAGAAATTTTCATTGCTGTCTTTCCATTATGCAGCTGATGGTTGTTCTTCGCAGCTGCGAATACATTTCATGCACTGTCGGAGTACGTGGTCTTCACTCGTTGAACCAGACCTCGGTTCCGCCGTCTGGTAAATACAATTTATTTCACAGTCGTGGAAAGTCCCAACGGCCCTTCTGTGGTAGCCTCTCTAGTCCTCATGATTACAACACTGGTGCATATTACACTACTGGCCATTGAAATTGCTACACCACGAAGATGACGTGCTACACACGCGAAATTTAACCGACAGGAAGAAGATATGCATGAAAATAGGGTCCGAGAAACCCGGGGGCTAACGGAGACGTCATTTTACTAACACTAAACGTCTTTTTCCAAGGCCATTACACAGAGAAAGATCACACACTGCAGTCACTCCTTCAGGTCGCCGCACGAAAGATAAAATAACACATACCACAGTAACCAACAAAGGGACAGGAAAGCAACAGAAATTGATCAACAGAAGAAAAGTAGCAGGACTTGACATTATGCCAATTCGATTCCGCCCAGAGTACGAAGAAAGGCAGTGTACCTAGGTCTCTTGAACGGCGAACCGTTACTGATGTTTGGGAAAATACACAAGTCAATTTCGTTTGCAAAAGGCTCGTCGAACAGGCGCACATAACTATAGGCCGATATCTCTGACTCAGGTCTGGTGTAGAATTTTGGAACGTGTGTCATGTACAAGTATTATTACATGGAGACGGAAAATCACTTCCGTAGGAACCAACAATCACGTGAGACCCAGTTCGCTCTTTTCCACTACGAGACACAGGAAGCAGCTGATTCATATACCCTGGTAAATACGGTGTTCCTTAATTTCCGAAAGGCATTCGATACAGTTTCGCACTGGCACTTAATGACCAAAACACGAGAGTATGGAAAATCGGACCAGCTGTGTAACTAGAGTGAAGAGTTCCCAGCAAACAGTACACATTATGTCATTCTGTACGGAGAGAAGGGTTGAGACTTAAAAAGTAGCCTCGGGCGTATCCAGGGAGTGTTACAGGACCAGCACATTTGACGATATGTTGTTGTTGTTGTGGTCTTCAGTCCTGAGACTGGTTTGATGCAGCTCTCCATGCTACTCTATCCTGTGCAAGCTTCTTCATCTCCCAGTACCTACTGCAACCTACATCCTTCTGAATCTGCTTAGTGTATTCATCTCTTGGTCTCCCTCTACGATTTTTACCCTCCACGCTGCCCTCCAATGCTAAAATTGTGATCCCTTGATGCCTCAAAACATGTCCTACCAACCGATCCCTTCTTCTAGTCAAGTTGTGCCACAAAATTTCTCTTCTCCCCAATCCTATTCAATACCTCCTCATTAGTTATGTGATCTACCCACTTTATCTTCAGCATTCTTCGGTATCACCACATTTCGAAAGCTTCTATTCTCTTCTTGTCCAAACTAGTTCATGTTTCACTTCCATACATGGCTACGCTCCATACAAATACTTTCAGAAACGACTTCCTGACATTTAAATCTATACTCGATGTTAACAAATTTCTCTTCTTCAGAAACGCTTTCCTTGCCATTGCCAGTCTACATTTTATATCCTCTCTACTTCGACCATCATCAGTTATTTTACTCCCTAAATAGCAAAACTCCTTTACTACTTTAAGAGTCTCATTTCCTAATCTAATTCCCTCAGCATCACCCGAATTAATTTGACTACATTACATTATCCTCGTTTTGCTTTTGTTGATGTTCATCTTATATCCTCCTTTCAAGACACTGTCCATTCCGTTCAACTGCTCTTCCAAGTCCTTTGCTGTCTCTGACAGAATTACAATGTCATCGGCGAACCTCAAACTTTTTACTTCTTCTCCATGAATTTTAATACCTACTCCGAATTTTTCTTTTGTTTCCTTTACTGCTAGCTCAATATACAGATTGAATAACATCGGGGAGAGGCTACAACCCTGTCTCACACCTTTCCCAACCACTGCTTCCCTTTCATGGCCCTCGACTCTTATAACTGCCATCTGGTTTCTGTACAAATTGTAAATAGCCTTTCGCTCCCTGTATTTTACCCCTGCCCCCTTCAGAATTTGAAAGAGAGTATTCCAATTAACATTGTCAAAAGCTTTCTCTAAGTCTACAAATGCTAGAAACGTAGGTTTGCCTTTTCTAAATCTAGCTTGTAAGATAAGTCGTAAGGTTAGTATTGCCTCACGTGTTCCAACATTTCTACGGAATCCAAACTGATCTTCCCCGAGGTCCGCTTCCACCAGTTTTTCCATTCGTCTGTAAAGAATTCGCGTTAGTATTTTGCACCTGTGACTTATTAAACTGATAGTTCGGTAATTTTCACATCTGTCAACACCTGCTTTCTTTGGGATTGGAATTATTATATTCTTCTTGAAGTCTGCGGGTATTTCGCCTGTCTCATACATCTTGCTCACCAGATGGTACAGTTTTGTCAGGACTGGCTCTCCCAAGGCCGTCAGTAGTTCCAATGGAATGTTGTCTACTCCCGGGGCCTTGTTTCAACTCAGGTCTTTCAGTGCTCTGTCAAACTCTTCACGCAGTATCTTATCTCCCATTTCGTCTTCATCTACATCCTCTTCCATTTCCATAATATTGTCCTCAAGTACATCGCCCTTGTATAAACCCTCTATGTACTCCTTCCATCTTGCTGCCTTCCCTTCTTTGCTTAGAACTGGGTTTCCATCTGAGCTCTTGATATTCATACAAGTGGTTCTCTTCTCTCCAAAGGTCTCTTTAATTTTCCTGTAGGCAGTATCTATCTTACCCCTAGTGAGACAAGCCTCTACATCCTTACATTTGTCCTCCAGCCATCCCTGCTTAGCCATTTTGCACTTCCTGTCGATCTCATTTTTGAGACGTTTGTATTCCTTTTTGCCTGCTTCATTTACTGCATTTTTATATTTTCTCCTATAGGCTATATAAATGAACTACTAGGTAACGTCGGTACTTCCATAAGGCTTTTCGCGGATGGTGCTGTTGTATACTTTTCTAGAGTTGTGACAACTCTAGAAAAGTGCAAGAAGAAATGCAGATGGTCGACGTTTAGTGCAGGGATGGCAATTAACCCTAAACGTAAACAAGTATAACGTATTGAGAATACGTAGACAGAAGGAGCCTTTACTGTGTGATTACAAAACTGCTGAACACTTACTGCAAGCAGTTACGTCAATAAAATATCTAGAACTATGTGTACGGAGCGATTTGGCGTGGAACGACTGCATGCAGTTGATCGCAAGTAAGGCAGATGACAGGCTGCGATTCACTAGAACAATATCCAGGAAATGCAATACACCAACAAGGCCTTGGCTTACGAAACACTCGTCCGAGCAATACTTGAATATTGTTCGCCAGCTTGGGATCCGTACCGAATAGGACTGATAGAGGAAAGACAGAAGATCCAAGGAAGAGCAGCACGTTTTATTTCAGGTTCATTTAGTACACGCTAAAGCGTCACACAGATTGTCGGACAACTCCAGTGGAACACGCTGCGCGATTGGCGTTCTGCATCACGGTATGGTCTGCTGTTAAAGTAAGTTGCTTCTTCCTACGTGTATATCGCAAAAAGACCGCGAAGATAACATACGAGAGATTCGAGCCCAAAATTGAAGCTTACCATCATTCGTTCTCCCTGCGAACCATAAACGACTGGAACGGTAAAAGGGAAAAATGACACTCGTACACAAATCACCCTCCGCCACACACTGCGAGATTGCTTACGGAGTATAGATGCAGATGTAGATCACACCAATTGCGAACGGAGCCCCAAACGCAGGAAATGATGATGCTATGCTTCCTACCTACCGCCACTCAGCGTAACGCTTCTTGCGTGTTGTATATGCACATGTAGGTATACAGCAAAGTGTGACACTGCTCTCGTTTTCAATAGACTTCTAAGCTTACGCGATGCAACTAATGTTTTAAACATAAGCTGCAAATCTTGCGTACTTCTCACTTCTTCTACTTTGTGCCAAACTTCCTCACTCTAATTTATAGATTCTCATAGCCACGCAGTACTAGGAAATATAAACAACAATGATTTTGCATCGTGTTTTCTTGTCTTCAGCTCCTGTCCATCTTTTATTGTTGCTTATTTTTCCAGCACTCGTTCATCTTCTCCCTAAATTGTCTTTTCCCATCTGCCGTCCATGTTGTCTTCGATTTCTTATTTTATCTGTCTCAACAGAATTTGAAATTTAGTATATTATTCTTAAAAAGTTTTCTTTTCGTTATATCTGATTATTTTACGTTGCTTCTTTCTAGTTCTTTTCTTGTTTCTGTAATCCACGCCACAGACGGCTAAATTTCTAGAAATACAAATACAAGAATATCTGTTTTGTTACACTGTTCTCATTTTTTTGGCAGAGATCTGCAAAGAAAATTAATCTTTGCTTTGCCATTACTTCAAATTGTGTATATTCGTAGATATCGATACTTCTCATTTTCAAACTGTCTAAATTTCCCGTTCCTCTCAATATTTTTCTAATAATCAGTCTTTCGAATATCTCTCTCCCGTCCACATTACGCTGGAGCATTTACAAGCATATGAACGGCCTGGCTCTATACTCATCCATTTTACTATCCGTAGCGCTATTGCAAATTTTTGCAGAACAAGCTGCTCAGTAACTTCTCCTAGCTGTTTTAATTTACTATCTTCCTCTATTTTAAATGTCTGTGTTTCTATTTATTTTGTTGATTCTATTCTGTTCGGCCGAAATTTTCAGACTCGGTCTATACGCTTTTCTTTTTTTCAGAAGATTTATTTCAGTAACTGGTTCTGTTATATTTTCTGAAAGCATTCCAAAATCGTCAGCAAAAGCCACGCAGTTTACTTTATTTCCACTTGTTTTTCTTCCCAGAACTACTGGTTCGGTACTGTGATTTTCTTAGAATCAAATTCCAGATTATTACTAAAAAGCAGTAAAGGTGGTCAGTCGTCTTCTTGACTAATACCAACTTTTATTTCAAATGGCTTAGATTCTCCTCCCACAAAGTTAATTTTACATATCGTATTTGTTACACTTCCACGAATTATGTTTGCTAATTTTACTATAAATACTTTATCTATTGTTTCTCCGCCTACCGAATGAAATGATTTTTTGAAATCAGTAAATGATAGTCTACTATTATACATTTACTAGTTAGCCTAGAGCGTTGAATTATTGATTTTATCCACGTTCTTATGCTGGCCATTTTCGCAGCAGCTGTAGATAAATTTTAGTAGTTCAAGAGAAAAACGTTTTTGCATGCTGCACATTACGTTCTTTTTTTTATTTACCTTGTGTGTTCAGACATGTTCCTCCTTAGTAATAAGGCATCTTCAGTGGATGTCCTGTTACATCACACGAGTTTTTCGTTTGCACATATAAGTCATCGTTTGCACTTATAGGTTTGTTGTTGTTGTGGTCTTCAGTCCTGAGACTCGTTTGATGTATTTCTCAATGCTACTCTATCCTGTGCAAGCCTCTTCATCTCCCAGTACCTACTGCCGCCTACATCCTTCTGAAAATGCTTAGTGTATTCATCTCTTGGTCTCCCTCTATGATTTTTACCCCCCACGCTGCCCTCCAGTACTAAATTGGTGATCCCTTGTAGCCTCAGAACGTGTCCTACCAACCGATCCCTTCTTCTAGTCAATTTGTGCCACAAACTCCTCTTCTCCCAAATTCTATTCAATACCTCCACATTAGTTATGTGACCTACCCATCTAATCTTCAGCATTCTTCTGTAGCACCACATTTCGAAAGCTTCTATTCCCTTCTTGTCTAAACTATTTATCGTCCATGTTTCACTTCCATACATTGCTACACTCCATACAAATACGTTCAGAAACGACTTCCTGACCCTTAAATCAATACTCGATATTAACAAATTTCTCTTCTTCACAAACACTTTCCTTGCCATTGCCAGTCTACATTTTATATCCTCTCTACTTCGACCATCATCAGTTATTTTGCTCCCCAAATAGCAAAACTCCTTTACTACTTTAAGTGTCTCATTTCCTAATCTAAATCCTGCAGCATCACCCGACTTAATTTGACTACATTCCATTATCCTCGTTTTGCTTTTGTTTATGTTCATCTTATATCCTCCTTTCAAGGCACTGTCCATTGAAGTTCACCTGATCTTAAAGGTCCTTTGCCGTCTCTGACAGAATTACAATGTCATCGGCGAACCTCTTAGTTTTTATTTCTTCTCTATGGATTTTAATACCTACTCCGAACTTTTCTTTCGTTTCCTATACTGCTTGCTCAATATACAGATTGAATAGCATCGGGGACAGGCTACAACCCTGTCTCACTCCCTTCCCAACCACTGCTTCCCTTTCATGTCCCTCGACTCTTATAACTGCCATCTGGTTTCTGTACAAATTGTAAATAGCCTTTCGCTCCCTGTATTTTGCCCCTGCCACCTTCAGAATTTGAAAGAGAGTATTCCTGTCAACATTGTCAAAAAATCTCTCTAAGTCTACAAATGCTAGAAACGTAGGTTTGCCTTTCCTTAATCTTTCTTCTAAGATAAGTCGTAACGTCAATATTGCCTCATGTATTCCAACATTTCTACGGAATCCAAACTGATCTTCTCCGAGGTCCGCTTCTACCAGTTTTTCCATTCGTCTGTAAAGAATTCGCGTTAGTATTTTGCAGCTATGACTTATTAAACTGATAGTTCGGTAATTTTCACATCTGTCAACACCTGCTTTCTTTGGGATTGGTATTATTATATTCTTCTTAAAGTCTGAGGGAATTTCGCCAGTCTCGTACATCTTGCTCACCAGATGGTAGAGTTTTGTCAGGACTGGCTCTCCCAAGGCCGTCAGTAGTTCTAATGGAATTTTGTCTACTCCCGGGGCCTTGTTTCGACTTAGGTCTTTCAGTGCTCTGTCAAACTCTTCATGCAGTATCATATCTCCCACTTCATCTTCATCTACCTCCTCTTCCATTTCCATAATATTGTCCTCAAGAACATTGCCCCTGTATAGACCCTCTGTATACTCCTTCCACCTTTCTGCTTTCCCTTCTTTGCTTAGAACTGGGTTTCCATCTGAGCTCTTGATGTTCATACAAGTGGTTCCCTTTTCTCCAAAGGTCTCTTTAATTTTCCTGTAGGCAGTATCTATCTTACCCCTCACGAGATAAGCCTCTACATCCTTACATTTATCCTCTAGCCATCCCTGCTTAGCCATTTGCACTTCCTGTCGATCTCATTTTTGAGAAGTTTGTATTCCTTTTTGCCTGCTTCATTGCTGCATTTTTGTATTTTCTCCTGTCATCAATTAAATTCAATGTCTCTTCTGTTACCCAAGGATTTCTACTAGCCCTCGTCTTTTTACCTACTTGATCCTCTGCTGCCTTCACTATTTCATTCCTCAAAGCTACCCATTCTTCTTCTAGTGTATTTCTTTCCCCCATTGCTGTCAGTTGTTCCCTTATGCTCTCCCCGAAACTCTGTACAACCTCTGGTCCTTTCAGTTTATCCAGGTCTCATCTCCTTAAATTCCCATCTTTTTGCAGTTTCTTATAGGTACAGCTTTAAAACAGTTCACTGAGGTTTTCATGATAAATTTTAGTACCACTTAGAGATCGGCGTCTAATTCATTATTTTTAATCCAAACGGGTTTTCTCTCAGGTGTCAAACTGGTTGAAAGTTGGCGGTTTTTCTGTTCATCACTGTTTTCTACGTATAGTCATTTAACTGCCATTTTCTGTCGTTCATTTCTATAAGTGTTGCCAACTTTATCTGGTTTCATATGCAATTGTTTTTTCTGTGACTATATGTGTGCTGATGTAAGTTCTGTGCCTATTTGAGTGTGTGTGTATACTTTTTTACTTTTATTTATTTTCACAGAAATTTATATTCTTGCAAGAGAAATGAGATTTGTGATCATCTTTTGGTATTATTATCTACTGTATGATCAATCAGTGCAAACAATGAGTAATTAGTCATATTCACTTGGTCAATTATTAGTATCTACCTTCTGCATATGTGGTAATTTTCTTATGAGGTTAGGAGGTGTCTTTCATTACTCATTCCAACTGGTTTTATGCCTTTCACTCTTGCAGTAGGTTTGTGATTATTTTCTCTTAACTTCTGCAAAAGTTGAGTGGCTTGTTCAATACTTCCATGGTCTGATTTGTTCTATGTACCGCGTATCGAATGTTCTGCTGGTTTGTCCTACTTATCTTCACTTATATGTGTTGCACTGCAGGTGGTACGTATATTCCTGCTTTTGGTAGACGTCTGTGTCTTTCATTATTTTTGGAATCCGCTATTGGACTAAACTATCTGTTTTGAATGCTATGTTTATGCCTTGTCATTTGAAAATGTTTGGTACTTTATGTGTGAGTTCGTGCTTGTAGGTCATTCTGTACCATGCTGAATCTTCTTCCTGTTTGTCATTTATTCATTGCACCGATGTTGTTTTGTTGCTCTGTGTGCTGGTCTGTGTGGTGTCCTGTTCTGCTGCTGTTTTGGGCTGAGTATGAGTCATGTTTATTGGCTGTATTTGTTGTTTAATTTTTTTATTTAACTGTGTGACCAGATTACTATTGTGCCCATTGTTTGTTGCTATTTGTTTGATGATGTCTAGTTCTTTCTGGTAGTTTTATGTGTTGAGTCTATGAAGCATGTATCTGAGTGCTGATTGCTTCTGTGAGGGTGGGTGATTTGAAGTGTGATGTATGATAGTATCAATTGTTGTAGGTTTATGCTAAATTTCAAAGCCATGCTGATTGTTTCCTTTTTTATGGTTTCATCTAAGAAGTTTATTCGGTTGTCATGTTCTTTTCCCATTGTGAACCTTATCTTTTTGTATATTGTCATCCAGGTGTCTGATTAGACACTACCATGAGAGGAAGAAAAATAGAAGAAAAAGATAACACAGCTCAAGACACAAAGTGAATCATAAGCAACCTAATCGTCCACAACAATTTTACCTGACTCTCATGAATCTCACAGCCACACGACCAAACAACGAAGAAAAATCCAATCAGAAGCTATTCTAAAACGAGAGGAGAAACGTGAAAATAGCAATCGTTGGACTGAATATGAGTCATGTTTACTGACTGTATCTGTTGTTTAATTTTCTTATTTAACTATGTGACTAGATTACTATTATAGTTTGTTGCTATTTGAACCAATGACCTACAGGCATTAACTCACACGTAAAGTACCTAACATTTTCAAAAGACAAGGCGTAAACACAGCATTCAAAACAGACAGTTCATTCCAGTAGTACGTTCCAAAACCAGCAAAATCAGGGTTACACGTCCCAACTACACTGCAATCTGTGTGATTGAAGATATGTAGGACAAACCAGCAGAACATTAGACACCCAGCACAAAGAACAAATCAGATCATGGAAATATGGGACAATCCACTCAACTTTTGAGGAACTATTACGAGAAAATAATCACAAACCTACCGCAAGAGAGAAAGGCATGAAAATAGTTAGACTAAATAACGAAAGACTCCTCCTAACCTGACAAGAAATCTACCAGATGTACAAAACAAAGTCTGAAAGGAAGATGCTACTAAATGACCAAGTGGGAATGAGTGACAACTCATTGTTTGCACTTACTGATCATATAATAGATAGCTATCCCAACAGATGATCACAATCTCATTTCTCTCTCAAGAAGATAAATCTCTGTAAAAATATAAAAATAAAGAACGTACACACCCACACAGACACACACTGAACTTACATGAGAAAATATATAGTCACAGACAAAAACAATCGAAAGTAAAACATGATAAAGCTGATGACATTTACAGAAATGAACGACACTATACACACAGTAAATGTCGTTAAGTTGCTAAATATTGAAAACAGTGGCCAAAAGAAAAACTGCAAACTTTCAACCAATTTGTCATCTGAGAGAAACCCGTTCGGCTTATAAAATAGTGAATTAGACGTCGATCTGTAAGTACTTGTAAATTTTATTATAAAAGCCTCTGTGAAGTGGTGTAATTCTATTGATTTTAAGTTGAAAATTTGTTTTACGCGAGGTCTTCTCTTTCTAAAACCGCCTTAATATTCTTCCAATTCTTGGTTTATTGTTGACACTTTATTTGTCTCCCTTTTCACGTAACGGATGGAGTAAAGCAATTTTGCTCCCTTTCGGAACATTTTCTGTTTTACAAATGGTCTCCAAATGCAATGTAGATCTCTTACAACGCTTGCTGCTGACCATTCCAATAATTCTTCACAATGGATTCTGCACCACTTCCTTTGTTGTTTTAGAGTGTTTTGATTGTTTCGTGAGTTTCTAAGTCTGTTGGCGCAATATTTCTTGGTATTGCTAGAAACTGTAATTTAATTATTAGAACGGACGATCTGATAACCTTTCAAAATGTTTTGCTAATACGGATGGCGTTCAATAAGTAATGCAACACTTTTTTTCTCGGCCAATTTCGCTCGAAAAAATTCAGAATTTGTTGCGAGACATCGTGGAATATTTCTGCTCAGCCCCTGCAGTTTCAAGAAGTTCCGATACGTGAAGCCGCTGTAAGAAGGATTCAAAATGACATCTGTAATGGTGGTGCGTTCCAAGCAGAGAGCTGTTACTGATTTTCTTTTGGCGGAAAACCAGAGTTCGTAGGTAATCATAGGCGCTTGCTGAATGTCTACGGATACCTGGCATTGAACAAAAGCACGGTGAGTCGTTGGGCGAGGCGTCTGTCATCATGGCAATGAGGTCGCGCAGACCTGTTCGATCTCCCTTGTGCCGGCCGGCCTCTCACAGCAGTGACTTTCAATGCGTTCGTCGCCACAAAAATGTAAACGAACCTGTCCTCCGCGACAACGCAAGGCCTCACAGAAGAGTGGGCATCCGACGTGACCTAGCAAAACTTCATTCTACAGTTTGTTCATCCTCACCTCCTCTCGCACCTTCCAACTTCCATTGCTTTGGTCCAATGAAAGATGCACTCCGCGGGATGGAGTACGTGGATGATGGGAAGGTTATTATTGATGCAGTATGACGTTGGCTCCGACGTTGACCAATAGAGTGGTAGCCATGCGGGTATACAGGGCCCCCCAGCGAAGTGGCGTGATTCTGCCGCACTGAACGGAGATTCTGTTGAAAAATAGGGTTTTGTAGCCAAAAGAGTGGGGAATAATATGGTGTATTAGAAATTTGAACAAAAAAAACGACCATGGTATTTCCTATTTTATGGTGGTTTTTTATTCTTTCTCTTATTATATGCACAATGCATAGACCAAAATTGAATAGCTATGACTCAGAACTTTCACGGGGAAGTACACTCCTGGAAATTGAAATAAGAACACCGTGAATTCATTGTCCCAGGAAGGGGAAACTTTATTGACACGTTCCTGGGGTCAGATACATCACATGATCACACTGACAGAACCACAGACACATAGACACAGGCAACAGAGCATGCACAATGTCGGCACTAGTACAGTGTATATCCACCTTTCGCAGCAATGCAGGCTGCTATTCTCCCATGGAGACGATCGTAGAGATGCTGGATGTAGTCCTGTGGAACGGCTTGCCATGCCATTTCCACCTGGCGCCTCAGTTGGACCAGCGTTCGTGCTGGACGTGCAGACCGCGTGAGACGACGCTTCATCCAGTCCCGAACATGCTCAATGGGGGACAGATCCGGAGATCTTGCTGGCCAGGGTAGTTGACTTACACCTTCTAGAGCACGTTGGGTGGCACGGGATACATGCGGACGTGCATTGTCCTGTTGGAACAGCAAGGTCCCTTGCCGGTCTAGGAATGGTAGAACGATGGGTTCGATGACGGTTTGGATGTACCGTGCACTATTCAGTGTCCCCTCGACGATCACCAGTGGTGTACGGCCAGTGTAGGAGATCGCTTCCCACACCATGATGCCGGGTGTTGGCCCTGTGTGCCTCGGTCGTATGCAGTCCTGATTGTGGCGCTCACCTGCACGGCGCCAAACACGCATACGACCATCATTGGCACCAAGGCAGAAGCGACACTCATCGCTGAAGACGACACGTCTCCATTCGTCCCTCCATTCACGCCTGTCGCGACACCACTGGAGGCGGGCTGCACGATGTTGGGGCGTGAGCGGAAGACGGCCTAACGGTGTGCGGGACCGTAGCCCAGCTTCATGGAGACGGTTGCGAATGGTCCTCGCCGATACCCCAGGAGCAACAGTGTCCCTAATTTGCTGGGAAGTGGCGGTGCGGTCCCCTACGGCACTGCGTAGGATCCTACGGTCTTGGCGTGCATCCGTGCGTCGCTGCGGTCCGGTCCCAGGTCGACGGGCACGTGCACCTTCCGCCGACCACTGGCGACAACATCGATGTACTGTGGAGACCTCACGCCCCACGTGTTGAACAATTCGGCGGTACGTCCACCCGGCCTCCCGCATGCCCACTATACGCCCTCGCTCAAAGTCCGTCAGCTGCACATACGGTTCACGTCCACGCTGTCGCGGCATGCTACCAGTGTTAAAGACTGCGATGGAGCTCCGTATGCCACGGCAAACTGGCTGACACTGACGGCGGCGGTGCACAAATGCTGCGCAGCTAGCGCCATTCGACGGCCAACACCGCGGTTCCTGGTCTGTCCGCTGTGCCGTGCGTGTGATCATTGCTTGTACAGCCCTCTCGCAGTGTCCGGAGCAAGTATGGTGGGTCTGACACACCGGTGTCAATGTGTTCTTTTTTCCATTTCCAGGAGTGTATAATGCAAAATATGGAAATTAAAAACTTCACTGCAGTTTCTTGTTTATCCTCACGGAATCGGTACAACAGCTTCGAACTTCATCTCGGTTTGAGTGCGACGTTGAAACTGCCGGAGATTGCGTTATGTTCATCTTTTTTTAAATCGATTTGTTCCAAAGTTCAATTGTTGACCGGTACACAGGACCTATGGTATAATAATGTTTTATGTATGAAGTGTCTGTTTTATATATGTGCTGTCCTTTGTGTATCGTTTTATGTGTTGTGTCAAGATTTGATTTGACAGATTTCTAGGTCCATATTGAACTGAAACTCATTGTTCAGACTCCACCGGCTTTCAATTACAATAATTCATGAAGTTCTTGCGTTGTGACCCAGGGAAGTGTTGGTGTTTTGCCATGAGACATAGCCAACATCGTCTTTAGGTTGTAGATATGTTTTGAAATTTAACCGTCGCAACACAATTTCATTTTTTGTACGCTGTAAAAAGTAATAGCACTTGCTCGCTTAAATCAGTGCTTCACAGTGGTGTGAGTCAAACTGACGCCGTCAACGCTACCGGAATTTGTGGCACAGTAGTCACACACTCGATTCCGTTCCACGAGTACGACTGTTCGAATCCCTATCCAATCACCCGTATTCTAGTTTTCCGTGGTTTCCCTAAATCGCTTACAGACAATCAGAGTAACTGTTTAAAAATCAGGTACCACTCCTTTCAGGAGTGCTAGTTCTGCAAGGTTCGCAGGAGAGCTTCTGTAAAGTTTGGAAGGTAGGAGACGAGATACTGGCAGAAGTAAAGCTGTGAGTAACGGCCGTGAGTCGTGCTTCGGTAGCTCAGATGGTAGAGCACTTGCCTGCGAAAGGTAAAGGTCCCGAGTTCGAGTCTCGGTCGGGCACACAGTTTTAATCAGCCAGGAAGTTTCATATCAGCGCACACTCCGCTGCAGAGTGAAAATCTCATTCTGGAAACCTCCCCCAGGCTGTGGCTAAGCCATGTCTCCGCAGTATCCTTTCTTTCAGGAGTGCTGGTTCTGCAAGGTTCGCAGGAGAGCTTCTGTAAAGTTTGGAAGGTAGGAGACGAGATACTGGCAGAAGTAAAGCTGTGAGTAACGGGCGTGAGTCGTGCTTCGGTGGCTCAGATGGTAGAGCACTTGCCCGCGAAAGGTAAAGGTCCCGAGTTCGAGTCTCGGTCGGGCACACAGTTTTAATCTGCCAGGAAGTTTCATATCAGCGCACACTCCGCTGCAGAGTGAAAATCTCATTCTGGAAACCTCCCCCAGGCTGTGGCTAAGCCATGTCTCCGCAGTATCCTTTCTTTCAGGAGTGCTAGTTCTGCAAGGTTCGCAGGAGAGCTTCTGTATGGAAGGTAGGAGACGAGGTACTGGCAGAAGTACAGCTGTGAGTACCGGGCGTGAGTCGTGCTTCGGTAGCTCAGATGGTAGAGCACTTTCCCACGAAAGGCAAAGGTCCCGAGTTCGAGTCTCGGTCGGGCACACAGTTTTAATCTGCCAGGAAGTTTCACTTACTACTTATTTTTCAAATGGCTGCTGCTCCACCTAACTGGATTCATTTGTACAAAATCTGACAGTTTTATTACCTCTCTAGTTTCTAGTTAGTATTTCAGATGTCTTTCCATCTTCTTACAAGCGTTCAGGCCTGTGATTACCCGTTTAATTGTACTGGCTGCGACGAGAGCATCTGGCGGCAGCGATTTAAGTTGAACAATGCCATCTCTGTAGAAATTTCTTGAAATTCGAAAGTAAACCTGCGATACTGAATTAACGCAGTTTCTTTTTACTTGTTGTAAATATCTGATTTTCTTCTGGCATGATCTAGATCTACCCACAGCATTAGCTATAGGAAAAGTACTATATTTTTTAAGACTGATCTAGTTATCCTAACTTTGTACCAGTACTGAAACAGAAGTTTTACTCTAATACTTCATAGTTAGTGTACATTTTCGCTTTCAATAGCAATCTGTAACTGTGGATGTAAAATGTTTGTGTCTGTTGTGATGTGTAATTTTGGCTCTAATATTTTCAAAAAAATTAAAAATATGTACGAAGTTACCCCGATGTATTGTAGCGTGAATGCCGGGATGGTTTCTTTGCTATAGGCGTGGCCGATTTCTTTCCCCAGTCTTCCCCAATCCGAGCTTGTACTCTTGTCTTTACTGACCCACCCGTCAACGGGACGTGAAAGACTAAGATTCCGTCTATAACTATTTTTTTTTTTTTTTTTGCTGTATCAAAGGTAGGTAGCAACTAGCAACATTCCTACGCAATTAACTTTACATCTGCTGCTCTTGACTATGAAATCAATTCACACATATTATTGATAACTAGCATTTCTCACACATTCACTTCATACAAATATACATTTCAAATACATTTAACACACTTCACACACATTTGTGCATATATTTCGTATGTATCTATAGCGAGTGTCTTGTGAATCCCGAGGAAACACGTAATTCCGACTTCTACATCTACATCTTCATCTATACTCTACAAATCACCGTGAGGTTCTTGGCTTTGGGTACATCCCAGTTATTACGATTTCTTTCCGTTCAATTCGAGTATGGAGCGCAGGAAGAATGATTGTTTCAATGCTCTGTGCGAGCAGTAATTAATCTAAACTTATCCTCACGATCCTTGTGTGAGTGATATGTAGTAGGTTGTAGTACATTCGTAGAGTAATTATTTTAACGCCGGTTCTAGAAACTTTGTTAGTAGACTCTCCCGGGATGGTTTACTCTGTCTTCAAGTTCTTAAAGCTGCGTTCCTGGTCAAACAAATCTGTGAGCATTCGACCTGCCCTTCTCTGTAGACGTTTAATATCCACTGATAGTTCTGATTGGTAGAGGCCCCACACACTTGAGCAATATTCTAGAATCGGTCGCACAGGTGATTTGTAAGCAATCCCCTTTGTAGACTGATTGCACTTCCCCATTATTTTACCAATAAGATATCTTTTATTGGCATCGGTGTCTCCAAAATATAGATAGTGCCTACACGAGGTTAGCTGTGGTGGTTGACTTGCTCCCCATAACAATCCTACCTAGAGTGGAAGACACCAGACCTGTTGATGATGTTAGTCGAATTGCAGGGAAATCTGTAACGATCTTCCAACAGTAATCTGGTCCCAGTACGATCTCGATGGGAAGACCGTTTGCGTTTTTGTTTTAGTCCGCTGAAGCTGCCGAATGTGCACTAGTTTTCTTATACCGGAAAGTACAGTTGGGTGCGAGTAAACTCAGTATGTGCTTTCAAATGCAGTCACAGACGTAGTGATATTTGTCCAGACCCTCTTTACAGTGAATCTACGACGCTTTGAAGTTGCGAGGGGCATTTCAAAGGCGCTGACAGATGGGTCGCCATTTTCTGCAATTTATAAACTCAGCTCTTCGATGAGAAACTTGGAGCTAGCCTGAAATTACTATCCACATCGCAGCGAGTAAGTCTTCCTAATCCAACGTGTCCACACATACAAATTCGAGCTGTATTTAGACAAATAAATATGAGAAACTTACGAAGGCTTTCCCTGCAGACGTGGAGGTAACTTGCTGAGAAGGTGAAGTAGCAGTGTCGGAACAGACAGCTATGGGATGACATGTCTTGCACTTACAACAAGAGACCTTGGCCTCGTTCCAGTCTTGGGTCCAATGAGTGCGAGCTACGCAAAGTACACAGTATGGCAGCACTTCTCGTTTGGGATATTCGCGAATTACATGAAATGTCGCTGCAGTGTGTGCGAAGTTAGAGGATGATAGATGTCTCTCCGAATCTTTTGTGCAGGAAGGCAACTTAAATTTCTTCTTTCAAAAGGTTAAGTAATTTAAATACATCTCCTTCTGATACTTCGCTTCTTCAAGCATGTGCACTCATTTCTGAGAAATTTCGTCAGTAAATGGCCGCAGAATTTTCAGAATGAGAACTTTACCGTATGCTTCATCGTATTCTCCCAGGGCACGCTGTGCTTGAATACGAGGATACATTTCAGGAATATACAGTTCAGTGTATCAGAAATCGCTGATTGTACAGGCAGTTTAACGACAAAGATGGGTGTGCGTCCCAGCCTGGATGCGGTTTTTAGGCGGTTTCCCATCTCCCAGTAGATGAATACCGGGCTGGTATCCAAGTTACGCTTCAGTTACATGCTTTGCAAAAATTTTGAAAACTTTCTCTCACTTTCACGTGAATAACACCTCACACAGCTGGAGTACAGACAGTCCTGCCCGGTGGTAATGGAGTGGCGACATCAAGAGAACGCAGCCACCCCTTAAATTCAACGTGCAAAATCCGTTCATAATCATGCCAACTCTTGATCCGATGCCGAAAAAGGACGCAAAAAAAAGAAGGTGAGGATTCAAATGTTTCCAAAACCAGGCCCATTTTTCGACATCTCTACACAATGGCTAACGCTTCATGGCTGGCAGCAGGAGAGAGTGGAAAAACAGTAGGGTGTGTAGACAGTGGAGGTGACGAGTACGAGGGCTATTCAGAAAGTGAGGAACGATCGGTCGCGAAATGGAAACCACTGTGAAAATCTGACGAGGATTTCCACAAATGTGTTGGGCAGTGTCTCTAGTATGTCCGTCGATCACATCAAGACGCTCTTTACAGTTTTGAGCGCATTGTGAGCGGGTAAAGGTGCCTAGAACAACGATGTCTCCCGCCAAGTAGGAGGGCCCCATAATAGGCTTCGCCTTAATGAATGCAGCCCACCTAACACAAGTGCCACGCACTTCCTTCTTCATGGTAATTCTCAGCCGCATGCTGCAGGGGCAGTGTAGACACTCCGGCAGCCTTTTCGACGGGAAGTGTTCGATCACCCACAACACAGCCCTAATTGGCTCCTCCTGAGTATCATCTCGGTTCACATGAAACACTGGATACGAAGACAACACTTGGGCGCAGGCTACGCGCTATAGACCGGCGTAGAGAATTATCGGAAAGCACAGGCGGCTGCCTTCTATGACGATGGTGTTGAAAATTTGGTATAACGCTCCGACAAATGTATAAGTCGGTGTGGTGAGTACGTAGAGAAGTACCTGGAAGGTGTAGCTAAATGTGCAAAGAAAACAGTTTTGGTTTTCACTGCTGTTTCCATTTCGCGACCGTTCGTTCCAGACTTTCCGAAGAACCCTTGTATTTCTCTTTCACACTGAGGCCGAACGCTTGCAAGCAACCGTTTTTGTAGTCTTCTATATAGTGTATTTAATTTTATCTACACTAATGGAAAAAAACCGCAACATAAAAAAATAATTTAGGTAGAGTAACGAAATTTTGGGAGTACATTTGTGTAGGCAACATATTTAAGCGAATAACATTGCAAGGTTAATGTAAGTGCGAGACAAGTCGTTGCAAAAGTGAACGCAGGTGCATTAATGGCTGGAGTAACCAACTGAATGCTGAATCCAATCATGCAAACGTGCAACAATTGTGTTGTACAGGTTCCGGATGTCAGTTTGTGAGACTGAGTTCCATGCTTGTTGCACTTCGTCCGTCTGTTCAGGGTCGATAATGCTCTTTGTGGATGACACACGAGTTGCCGTCCGGTTATGCATATGAGCTTGATTGGAAACAGGACTGTCGATCGAGCAGGCCAAAGCAACATGTCAGCGCTCTGTATAATGTGTTGGGTTACAACAGCGGTATGGGGGCGAGCGATATCCTGTTGGAAAACACCCCCTGGAATGCTGTTCATGAATGGCAGCACACCAGGTCGTATCAGTATACTGACGAACAGATTTACAGTCAGGGTGCGTGGAATAACAACGAGAGCGCTCCTGCTATCATACGAAATCGCACCCCAGACTATAACTCCAGTGTGTCTAGCACGCAGACAGGTTGGTTGCTGGCCCTAAACTGGCGTTCTCCTATCCAACACACGGCCATCACTGACACCGAAAGAGAAACAGATTTCATGAGAAAACAAAACAAACCTCCACCCTGCCCACCAATGACCGCTCGTTTCATACCACTGAAGTCGCAAATGGCGGTGGTGTGGGGTCAGTCTAATGCACGCTACAGGGCGTCTGGCTCGGATCTGTCTTTGAAGTAACAATTATTATGTGTCACGGTGGTGCCAATTGCTGGTCAAATTGCTGCTGTAGATGCAGTAAGATGTGCCAGAGCCATACGCCGAACACGATGATCGTCCCTCTCGGTTGTGTCACGTGACCACCCGTAGCCCGTCTTGTGACCGCATATTCTCCTGACCACCGCTGGCACAATCATGTAAAGTGGCTGTATCCCTGCCAAGTCTTTCTGCAGTATCGCAGAAGGAGCACCTAGTTCGTCGTAGCCCTATTACACGACCTCGTTCAAACTCAATGAGGAGTTGATAATGACGTCGTTGTCGCCTTTAAGGCATTGTTGACTAACTCACCACGTTCAGTCTCAAAGGTAAACGCTCGTGGCCGTTACAGCGCGTATTTAAAGAAAACCTAATCTGCATTCTCATAGTGGCGCTACCATCTCCACTATTATGCGACTGGCACAAAATTTGAATAGACGCCATATTTCAGACGCAAAAACATTCCAAACAGTATTTGTTTATGACGCACAACTCCTTCCTGGTGTTGCGATTTTTTTCCGCCAGTTGTACGAAGGTCGTCCACAAAGCGAGTTCCGTTTGCTTATATAAAACAAACGTGTACAGATACAGAAAAAAATATTCAGTGTACAAAAATCTACAACTCATGAACTACACTACTGGCCATTAAAATTGTTACACCAATAACAAATGCAGATGATAAACGGGTATTCATTGCACAAATATATTATACTAGAACTGACATGTGATTGCATTTTTACGCAACTTCGCTGCATAGATCCTGAGACATCAGTACCCAGAACAATCACCTCTGGCCATAATAACGGCCTTGATACCCCTGGGCATTGAGTCAAACAGAGCTTGGATGGCGTGAACAGGTACAGCTTCAAAACGATACCACAGTTCATCAAGAGTAGTGACTGGCGTATTGTGACGAGCCAGTTGCTCGGCCACCACCGACTAAACGTTATCAGTTGGTGAGAGATCTGGAGAATGTGCTGGCCAGGGCAGCAGTCGAACATTTTCTGTATTCAGAAAGGCCGTACAGAACCTGCAACATGCGGTCGTGCATCATCCTGCTGAAATGTAGGGTTTCGCAGGGATCGAATGAAGGGTAGAGCCACGGGTCGTAACACATCTGAAATGTAACGTCCACTGTTCAAAGTGCCGTCAATGCGAACAACAGGTGATCGAGACGTGTAATCAATGGCACCCCATACCATCACGCCGGGTGATACGACAGTATGGCGATGACGAATACATGCTTCCAATGTGCGTTCACAGCGATGTCGCCAAACACGGATGCGACCATCGTGATGCTGTAAACAGAACCTGGATTCATCCGTAAAAATGACGTTTTGACATTCGTGCACCCAGGTTCGTCGTTGAGTACACCATCGCAGGGGCTCCCGTCTGTGATGCAGCGTCAAGGGTAACCGCAGCCATGGTCTCCGAGCTGATAGTCTATGCTGCTGAAAACGTCGTCGAACTGTTCGTGCAGATGGTTGTTGTCTTGCAAACGTCCCCATCTGTTAACTCAGGGATCGAGACGTGGCTGCACGATCCTTTACATCCATGCGGATAAGATGCCTGTCATCTCGACTGATAGTGATACGAGGCCGTTGGGATCCAGGACGGCATTCCGTATTACCCTCCTGAACCCACCGAGTCCATATTCTGCTAACAGGCATTGGATCTCGACTAACGCGAGCAGCAATGTCGCTATACGATAAACCGCAATCGCAATAGGCGACAATCCGACCTTTATCAAAGTCGGAAACGTGATGGTACGCATTTCTCCTCCTTACACGAGGCATCACAACAACCTTTCACGAGGCAACGCCGGTCAACTGCTGTTTGTGTATGAGAAATCGGTTCGAAACTGTCGTCATGTCTGCACGTTGTAGGTGTCGCCACCGGTGCCAACCTTGTGTGAATGGTCTGAAAAGCTAATCATTTGCATATCACAGTATCTTCTTCCTGTCGGTTAAATTTCGCGTCTGTAGCACGTTATCTTCGTGGTGTAGAAATTTTAATGGCTAGTAGTGTAAGTTCCGTTTGGGTATATAAAAGAAACGCGTACAGATACAGAAAAAATTATTTATTGCACAAAAATCTACAACTGTTAAACTACTTTTCTACATAGCTCCAGGAATTTTCTAGGCACTTGTCATAGCGTGGCACAACTTTTTTATGTCTTCTTCATAGAAGGTTGCCGCCTGTGTATTCAACCATGTGGTAACATGTTCTTTCAGCTCCTCATCATCGTTGAAGTGTTGACCACGAAGGACAGATTTTAGGTGTAAGAAGAGATGAAAGTAGCTAGGAGCGAGGTCCAGGCTGTACGGAGGATAATCAAACGCGTCCCAGTGAAATTCCCGTAAGAGCTGTTTGGTCACATTCGCCGTGTGAGGTCGGGCATTATCGTGGAAAACAAACAACGCCTTTTGACAGTAATCCTCGGCGCTTATTCTGTATTGCGCGGCGCAATTTCTTAATGGCCTCGCAGTAACCATGTGCATTAATTGATTGGTCTAGTGGTAAGAAATCAATCAGCAAAATTCCTTTTCTGTCCCAAAGAACGGTGCATATGACTTTTCGAGGTGTCAAGATTTGCTTAGGCTTAACCTTCGTTGGGGATGAAGTGTGCCTCCATTCCATTGATTGCCGTTTTGTTTCAGGAGTGTCGTACGATACCGAAGTTTGATCCTCCGTGACTATCCGAGAGAGATAACCATCGCCTTCTTCATTGTACCGTGCCAAAAAGTGAAGTGCACTGCCCTTCCGTTGTTTTTTGTGTTGTTCAGTAAGAATTTTGGGTACCCAACATAAGCAGAGTTTTGGAAATTTCAGTTTTTCAGTAACAATTTCATGAATCAGTGATCGTGAGGTTTGCGGAAGTTCCATAGCAAGGGCACTAAGTGTAAACTTACAGTTGTGCTTGATCTTCTCTTCAATTGTGTGAACCAGTTCATCAGTAAAGACAGACGGGCGTAAACTTCGTTCTTCATCGTGCACTTGATCACGTCATTCATTGAACAGTCTGACCCAACTTCTAACCATTGAATCACTCATAGCATTTTGTCCGTAAACCCAGCAGATTTGCCGATGAATTTCCTTTGGTTTAATTTTCTTTGCATTTAGAAAACGAATCACAGATCTGATTTCACACACGGTGGCATTTTCAAATACGACTGACATTATAAAGAAGCATTACAAAGCACACGTCGGCAGCTGCGATCAGAAAATGGCGTACATGTCTTCTCCTTGAGTCAGAGTAACTGCCGCGCATGCTCGGAACTGCGGTCGTAGCGCTGCCGCGGATAGAAATACACTACTGGCCATTAAAATTGCTACACCAAGAAGAAATGCTGATGATAAACAGGTTTTCATTGGACAAATATATTATACTATTACTGACATGTGATTACATTTTCACACTGGGCGCTAATGACCATAGAAGTTTTGCGCCCTAAAACCAAAAAAAAACAAAACATTTTCACGCAATTTGGGTGCATAGATTCTGAGAAATCAGGCACAGAACAACCACCTCTGGCCGTAATAACGGCCTTGATACGCCTGGGCATTGAGTCAAACAGAGCTAGGATGTCGTGTACGGGTACAGCTGCCCATGCAGCTTCAACACGATACCACAGTTCATCAAGAGTAGTGACTGGCGTATTGTGACGAGCCAGTTGCTCGGCCACCATTGACCAGACGTTTTCAGTTGGTGAGAGATCTGGAGAATGTGCTGGCCAGGGTATCAGTCGAACATGCGGTCGTGCATTATCCTGCTGAAATGTAGGGTTTCGCAGGTAGGGTTTCGCAGAGATCGAATGAAGGGTCGTAACACATCTGAAATGTAACGTCCACTATTCAAAGTGCCGTCAATGCGAACAAGAGATGACAGAGACGTGTAACCAATGGCACCCCATACCATCACGCTGGGTGATACGCCAGTATGGCGATGACGAATACACGATTCCAATGTGTCGCCAAACACGGATGCGGCCATCATGATGCTGTAAACATAACCTGGATTCATCCGAAAAAATGACGTTTTGCCATTCGTGCATCCAGGTTCGTCGTTGAGTACACCATTACAGGCGTTCCTGTCTGTGATGCAGCGTCAAGGGTAACCGCAGCCACGGTCTCCGACCTGATAGTCCATGCTGCTGCAAACGTCGTCGAACTGTTCGTGCAGGTGGTTGTCGTCTTGCAAACGTCCCCATCTGTTGACTCAGGGATCGAGACGTGGCTGCACGATCCTTTACAGCGATGCGGATTAGATGCCTGTCATATCGACTGCTAGTGATACGAGGCCATTGGGATCCAGCACGGCGTTCCGTATTACCCTCCTGAACCCACCGATTCCATATTCTGCTAACAGTCATTGGATCTCGACCAACGCGAGCAGCAATCTCGAGATATGATACCGTAATCGCGATATGCTACAATCCGACCTTTATCGAAGTCGGAAACGTGATGGTACGCATTTCTCCTCCTTACACGAGGCATCACAACAACGTTTGACCAGGCAACGCCGGTCAACTGCTGTTTGTGTATGAGAAATCGGTTGGAAACTTTCTTCATGTGAGCACGATGTAGGTGTCGCCACCGGCTCCGACCTTGTGTGAATGCTCTGAAAAGCAACGTGGAGGTTCCCTGCTGTTTTGGGGTGGCATTATCTGGGGCCGACGTACGCCGCTGGTGATCATGGAAGGCGGCGTAACGGCTGTACGATGCGTGAATGCCATCCTCCGACCAGTAGTGCAACGATATCGGCAGCATATTGGCGAGGCATTCGTCTTCATGGACGACAGTTCGCGCCCCCATCGTGCAAATCTTGTGCTTCTTTCAGGACAACGACATCGCTCGACTACAGTGACTAGCATGTTCTCCAGACATGAACCCTATCGAACATGTCTTGGATGGATTGAAAAGGGCTGTTTATGGACGACGTGGCCCACTAACCACTGAGGTATCTACGCCGAATGGCCGTTGAGGAGTGGGACAATCTGGACCAACAGTGCCTTGATGAACTTGTGGATAGTATGCCACAACGAATGGAGGCATGCACCAACGGAAGAGGACGTGCTACTGGGTGTTAGAGGTACAGCAATCTGGACCACCACCTCTGAAGGTCTCGCTGTATGGTGGTACAGCATGCAGTGTGTGGTTTTCATGAGCAGTAAAACGGTCGGAAATGATGTTTATGTTGATCTCTATTCCAATTTTCTATACAGGTTCCGGAACTCTCGGAACCGAGGTGATGCAAAACTTGTTTTGATGTTTGTAGTGTTCAAGATCATTCCATTTATTACTTCAAGCTTCTGCTATGGCTGATGGCTGTGTAATCTGGTTATCACATTTAGCATTCAACCGCGATTTTTATATATATTTTAACAACGCGTTTCGAGAGACAATGCTCTCATCATCAGGTTGTAAAATCTATGTCGCGAAATTAAACGTACTAAAAAGACAAAATACCATCACCAATAGTTGGTGGGTCCATAAAGTAAAAAAGAATTAAAAGTATATTGGACTGTGGGTCCTCGTCTTACATTAAAGTTGTTGACGCAGGTCGATGGCAGTCCCATAGCTACCAAATATGCTGTCGACTGCGCCGGCTCGGGTGCTGTTGTGGACTAACGTGCCTAGGTGTTGTGGCGTGGTTACCGCCGTGTGCTTGACGGTAACGCTATGCTATTGGGCGCCTCATTTCCTTACTGCATTGGTCTGCCATCGTTAGCCTCTCGCAACTCCGTCATTGACATGCTACAAGTTTTAAGTCGCATGCCTGCCCTAAAATAATTCTAAAAACCCGCTAAAAAAATCTCATTTCTTTAAAGTTATCTTGTACATTTAGGATATTGCTTTGTTTCTTTTCATGGATAGCTATCTCGAATTCCTCTAGTAAGTCAAGTTTCCTTCCTTTCTTTTCTACATGCAATATTTCTACGTTGTCTTCTATGCTATTAAGGGGATGGCCTGTTTCATATATATGGTTCGCAACAGCTGATTTGTCATAATTTCCTAACCTGAACGCATCTTTATGTTCTTTATACCGGATCGCGAATGATCTTCCTGTCTGCCCTATATATTTTGCATCACACGTTCTGCACTGAATCTTATAAACTCCCGATCTTTCAAACTTATTTCTCTTCTCGCCAATATCGTGCTTAAGGCTATACCTCACTAGGTTATTAGTCTGAAAGGCTATTTTGACATCGTATGGCTTAAAAATATTTGCTATCTTTTGTGAGACTTTTCTGTAGTATGGCATCGTGATAATTTTCGCTTTCTCTCCATCAGGTTTATTCTTTTTGCGCTTATTACATTTTCGTAACAGTTTTTTAACTATATCTATTCTGTAACCGTTATTCTTCGCTATTCTCTTAACGGTGTTAATTTCAGTCTCCCTATCTTTTTCACTCATAGGTATATTGACTGCCCTATGCACGAGACTACGGAAAGCAGCTTCTTTATACGCCTGCGGATGGCATGAATCATTCGGGATCACGGCATCAGTTGTAGTTTGTTTTCTATAAACGGAAAACGCATGTTTGTTGCCCTGCTTTTTTATATTCAGGTCCAGGAACTGTAGACAATTGTCAGTTTCGTACTCCACGGTAAATTTTATTTTATTATGTGCGTCGTTGAACTTTTTTACTATTTCCTCAATGTCCTCACTGGAACCATCAACAAGTAACAGAGTGTCGTCAACATAACGTTTGTAATAAACAATTTTATCCGTAATGTTTTCGTCAGAATTTAGAACTTTATCTTCAAGGTCATTCATAAAAATGTCCGCCATAGTTCCTGAAATGCTGGACCCCATGGCTAACCCATCGTCCTGAATATAAAATTTGTTATTAAACGTAAAATAATTAAAACTTGTAATGAGCTGTAGGAGTTCAATAAATTCAATTGTCTCTTGCGTTGAAATTTTACCGTATTTCAGGAAATTTCTCTTAATGATTTCTATAGTTTCGTTAACCGGAACACTGGAGTATAAGTTCTTAACATCCAACGAAACCAAACGGGAAGTGTCGGTGACTGGCGTATCTTTAATTTCACCTATCATGGTCATACTACCACGCACTGAATAATTATTATTATACACGTAAGTCTTTTTCAGAATTTGGTCCAACATTTTCGTTATTTTATATGCTGGACTATTTCGACCGTTAACAATCGGACGAACCGGATGCAGATCTTTATGTATCTTCACCTGTGATCTTAATTTGGGGGCCGTTGGATTCATGATAACACATCTTCTTTTTTCGGCTTCTGTCAGCAGGAAGTGCGTGCGTTTAAGAACATTTTTTATTTTAGTTTGGAAATTGGCTGTTACGTCTTTCGGAATTTCTGTAATGCTATTTTCGACAAAAAACGCTAAGGTTTTCGAAACGTACTCCTCCTCTTTTAATATTACGATCGTATTCCCCTTATCCGCTTTCGTGGCAATAGCTTTCGTTTCATTAAGCTTTTTATTTATAGAATAGACAGTTAGTCGGTCTGCTCTAGTCTTATGATTAACACTATTTCTCTTATTTAATTCATTTTTTACTATTTTATATAGTTTATGACCGACATGGCCTGTTTTATTATTATTTAATTTAGCAATTTCTGTTGTCATTTTAGTGAGGGCAATTACTTCTTTCGCGACCTTCTTGTTAAATGACGGCTCAATATTAAACTTTAATGCCTTATTTAACATTTCTACTTCTGTATTATCAAATGTAATATCCGTTTTGTTAACCACCCGTGGGTAAAAGTCAAAAGACGAAAGCCTTTGTTGTTGATCTTTTTCGTCTTCGCGCGTGTTATTATTTAATTTACGAAGTTTTTTATCTTGTTTTTCTTTTTTCTTTCTAAACTCCTTCTGTAGTATTTTGTGAAGTCTACATGTAACCTCTTCCCATACGTTCATTGGTAATATTTCCTTGACCTTAGTCTCTGCTTGAATTATTTGTTTTTTAATTAAGTCTTTCTTTTTATACAGATGTTTAATTTCTGCGCGTATCCAAAACTTTTTTGCTTTTTCAACAGCTAGTCGTCCCGCCCATGACTTGCAATCACAAAGTTTCAACTTCACATAATTCGGGATAACATGATTCTTAACACATTCTTTATTAAAGTTTATGTTTGCGGCAGTTTTTAATAACTTACGTCTTAAATTTTTGTATTTATACACTAACCTCAATGTCTCGCCTGACACTAACGATTTGATATAATCCATTATGGAGTCGAGGTAGCAGTTGTCGTTATACTGGTTATCACATTTAGCATTCAACCGCGATTTTTATATATATTTTAACAACGCGTTTCGAGAGACAATGCTCTCATCATCAGGTTGTAAAACCTATGTCGCGAAATTAAACGTACTAAAAAGACAAAATACCATCACCAATAGTTGGTGGGTCCATAAAGTAAAAAAGAATTAAAAGTATATTGGACTGTGGGTCCTCGTCTTACATTAAAGTTGTTGACGCAGGTCGATGGCAGTCCCATAGCTACCAAATATGCTGTCGACTGCGCCGGCTCGGGTGCTGTTGTGGACTAACGTGCCTAGGTGTTGTGGCGTGGTTACCGCCGTGTGCTTGACGGATAGCGGATAAGGGGAATACGATCGTAATATTAAAAGAGGAGGAGTACGTTTCGAAAACCTTAGCGTTTTTTGTCGAAAATAGCATTACAGAAATTCCGAAAGACATAACAGCCAATTTCCAAACTAAACTAAAAAATGTTCTTAAACGCACGCACTTCCTGCTGACAGAAGCCGAAAAAAGAAGATGTGTTATCATGAATCCAACGGCCCCCAAATTAAGATCACAGGTGAAGATACATAAAGATCTGCATCCGGTTCGTCCGATTGTTAACGGTCGAAATAGTCCAGCATATAAAATAACGAAAATGTTGGACCAAATTCTGAAAAAGACTTACGTGTATAATAATAATTATTCAGTGCGTGGTAGTATGACCATGATAGGTGAAATTAAAGATACGCCAGTCACCGACACTTCCCGTTTGGTTTCGTTGGATGTTAAGAACTTATACTCCAGTGTTCCGGTTAACGAAACTATAGAAATCATTAAGAGAAATTTCCTGAAATACGGTAAAATTTCAACGCAAGAGACAATTGAATTTATTGAACTCCTACAGCTCATTACAAGTTTTAATTATTTTACGTTTAATAACAAATTTTATATTCAGGACGATGGGTTAGCCATGGGGTCCAGCATTTCAGGAACTATGGCGGACATTTTTATGAATGACCTTGAAGATAAAGTTCTAAATTCTGACGAAAACATTACGGATAAAATTGTTTATTACAAACGTTATGTTGACGACACTCTGTTACTTGTTGATGGTTCCAGTGAGGACATTGAGGAAATAGTAAAAAAGTTCAACGACGCACATAATAAAATAAAATTTACCGTGGAGTACGAAACTGACAATTGTCTACAGTTCCTGGACCTGAATATAAAAAAGCAGGGCAACAAACATGCGTTTTCCGTTTATAGAAAACAAACTACAACTGATGCCGTGATCCCGAATGATTCATGCCATCCGCAGGCGTATAAAGAAGCTGCTTTCCGTAGTCTCGTGCATAGGGCAGTCAATATACCTATGAGTGAAAAAGATAGGGAGACTGAAATTAACACCGTTAAGAGAATAGCGAAGAATAACGGTTACAGAATAGATATAGTTAAAAAACTGTTACGAAAATGTAATAAGCGCAAAAAGAATAAACCTGATGGAGAGAAAGCGAAAATTATCACGATGCCATACTACGGAAAAGTCTCACAAAAGATAGCAAATATTTTTAAGCCATACGATGTCAAAATAGCCTTTCAGACTAATAACCTAGTGAGGTATAGCCTTAAGCACGACATTGGCGAGAAGAGAAATAAGTTTGAAAGATCGGGAGTTTATAAGATTCAGTGCAGAACGTGTGATGCAAAATATATAGGGCAGACAGGAAGATCATTCGCGATCCGGTATAAAGAACATAAAGATGCGTTCAGGTTAGGAAATTATGACAAATCAGCTGTTGCGAACCATATATATGAAACAGGCCATCCCCTTAATAGCATAGAAGACAACGTAGAAATATTGCATGTAGAAAAGAAAGGAAGGAAACTTGACTTACTAGAGGAATTCGAGATAGCTATCCATGAAAAGAAACAAAGCAATATCCTAAATGTACAAGATAACTTTAAAGAAATGAGATTTTTTAGCGGGTTTTTAGAATTATTTTAGGGCAGGCATGCGACTTAAAACTTGTAGCATGTCAATGACGGAGTTGCGAGAGGCTAACGATGGCAGACCAATGCAGTAAGGAAATGAGGCGCCCAATAGCATAGCGTTACCGTCAAGCACACGGCGGTAACCACGCCACAACACCTAGGCACGTTAGTCCACAACAGCACCCGAGCCGGCGCAGTCGACAGCATATTTGGTAGCTATGGGACTGCCATCGACCTGCGTCAACAACTTTAATGTAAGACGAGGACCCACAGTCCAATATACTTTTAATTCTTTTTTACTTTATGGACCCACCAACTATTGGTGATGGTATTTTGTCTTTTTAGTACGTTTAATTTCGCGACATAGATTTTACAACCTGATGATGAGAGCATTGTCTCTCGAAACGCGTTGTTAAAATATATATAAAAATCGCGGTTGAATGCTAAATGTGATAACCAGTATAACGACAACTGCTACCTCGACTCCATAATGGATTATATCAAAGCTGTGTAATCTGAAAAGGAATCCACTGAATCATTGCAGCCGAGGGCGTTGCACCAGCCCGGAGCGGAAGTCGATCACGCCCGTGTGTGGCGGGTTGCCGCTCACTAGCGACGTAGGCACGCACCATCGGTAGACCTACTTGGCGATGGAAGTGGCTGCGACGCGCGTGTTTGATTCACAAGTCGTTTTGCGGAGTTCTCAATCGCTCTCAGATCGCTGCTTACGAAATTCTATCAGGTGAACCGCGATATCAGATATCATGATGAGCTGAACGCCGAATTTATGAGACTGGAGCTCTGGGGCAGCTTCTGCCCTTCACCCGAGCTTTGTTGGTAGATCCCTGGACTACTCATCAGAGCTTTCTGCTTTGCTGTCTTCAGTACTGGTTGCTGGACCATATGTGGCTGTGGAACGCTGATCTTTTCGTAAAGGTACCACTGTAAGCCTAACACTAGAACAATATCGCACAAAAGATTAATACCATTCCATAACCAGAGAATCGAGTAGAATAACATGAACGCCCAAATCCTACTGACTGAGTCCTCTAGGTGGAATATTTACGTCGTCGAGGAGAAGCTCCGCTCTACGACAGAATTCTTAACGACCAAATCGGTTTTGTTCTTATCAAGTTACGGAATCTAGTACAAGATTTTCTGTAGTTCTGGGCCATCCAAGGTTTTGTTATTAGATAATGCGGCAGCCTTTCTTTCTAGTTCTTTTAGGTAATTTTGCTTTGATCATGTCGTTTCTCACGTTACCATTGTACCATATTTTCTCCAGCCGTCTTTTTCGGAGGGGCTCCATCGGAATTTAAAGACAACTTTGATCATTTATCACTTCTACAATCAGTCATCATGGGATAGTTCAGTCCATTGGGTGGCTTTCGTCTTTAACACATAGGACAGAAATCTGTAGATGTCATGTACATCTACAGACAAATAAATCATTATAATTTCAGAAACACTGGATGATTTATTCGGAGAAATAGTTTTACAAATTGAGCAAGCAAGTAATGCATTTGTCCACCTGTGGCACTTAAAGAAGCTGTTATTTGGCTTGGCATTGATCGACAGAGTTGTTGGTTGTCCCCCCTGACGGATATTGTGCCAAATTATGTCCAATTTGTACGTTACATCTACAAAATCCCGAGCCGGTTGGAGAGCCCTCCCCATAATGCTCCAAATCTTCTCAACTGGGGAGACATCCGGTCACCTCGTAAGCCAAGATAGGGTTTGGTAAGAACGAAGTCAAGCAGTAGAATCTTTCACCGCGTATCTTGCTGCGATGAACACCCAGGGTGGCTTGCCATGAAGGGCAACAAAACGGGTGTGTAATATCGCCGACATCCCGCTGTGCTGTAAAGTTGCCGCGGATGACAGCCAAAGCTGTTCTGGTACGGAAAGAAATGGCACCCAGACGTTCACTCGTGGTTGTTGGGCCGTAAGACGAGTGACAGTCAGGTTGATATTCCAGTGCTGTGTGGGCCATCTGTAGACACGTCATCACTGGTCATTGGGGCTCTCGACAGAAGTTACTGAAGACAGTTCCACTCCAGTCAATGAGATGCCAGGCAGAAGAGGTGTCTAGAGACGCGCCATACAGTGACGGGGTACCAACCTGACTGTCACCTGCCATCGTGCCCGACATACAGGAGTGATGATACAGGGTGCCATTTTTCTTTTATAGCACAACCCATTTGGTTATCGTTAGCGGCATGCTTGCACCACAGTATTTCGTCGACGTTATTGTACGCCCTGTTTTGTTGCCCTTCATGGTAAGCCATCCTGGGCATACATTTCAACAAGATAATGCCCGCCCGCGCACGCCGACCGTTTCCACAGCTTGTCTTCGTGGTTGCCACACACTATCTCAGCTAACAAGAGCGCCAGAACTCTTCCGAGTCGAGAACGCTAGGAGCATTATGTGCAGGGGCCTCCAACCACCGGATATTCGACGACCTAATACGCCAATTGCAAAGAACTTCGCACGATGTGCTTCAGGAGAACATCCAATAACTGTATTAATCAATGCCAAGACGAATATTTACTTGTAAGAGGTCGACTAACGCCTTATTGTTACACTATGTGATCAAAAGTATCCGGACACCTGGCTGAAAATGACTTACAAGTTCGTGGCGCCCTCCATCGGGAATGCTGCAATTAAATATACTGTTGGCTCACCCTTATCCTTGATGACAGCTTCCACTCTTGCAGGTATGCGTTCAATCAGGTTCTGGAAGGTTTCTTGGGGAATGGCAGCCCATTCTTCACGAAGTGCTGCACTGAGGAGAGGTACCAATGTCGGTTGGTGAGGCCGGGCATGAAGTCGGTGTTCTTTAGGATTCAGGTCACGACTCCGTGCTGGTCACTTCATTAAAGGTGTAAAACGTCGTGGTCTTCTGACCTTCATTGCTTACATATTCCGCCCTCACAATCATATTCCGCACATCAAGACGCTTCATTCGGACCCAAACTCGATAAGATAAAGTATGAAGATGTTGTATGAATTCATGTAAATGATATGCAATTAACAAGTAAGCGCACCGTGGTTGAAATACTCGAGGCTGGCGTACACACATACATTCCAGACACAACAGTCACAGAAGCTTTTAGTTCGAGAGAGAAACCACACAACGGGACGCCGGTCCCTTCAGAGGACGACCCAGCCTATGTCGGCCGGTGACCGCCCGTGTAGCGGACAGCGTGGGCCCCGAGTGAAAGGGGGGGACAACCCCGTGTTCAGCTTAAAAGCAAATTCCGCTACATTGTGTGGGAGCGGCCAGCCTACGCATTCTTTACACATAACACGTAGTTTCAGAGATTTTCACAGGGAGACAGCAAACGCCAAACGCCAATGCTACAGGTTTCCGGATTGGTCGCCTTAAACGAAACGTTATTCTCCCGTTTTAGAAGAGCAATGCTGATTGGCAGACGATATTTCTGACGCCTTGAGCTGAAGAAATAATGGCAGAGACCAAAAGATATACCCCTTCACGTCTGGCGTGGAGAGGCGCCGTTCCGTTGTCGCTCTTGGAGCGAGGAACAAGTCTCTCCTCAGTACTTCACTAGGAGAGCACCTCTGTCGAGAGCGAATCGAAGTGCTACTCTATCTTGAGTCCTTGCAATTAAGCGTTGTTCACTGTGTTGACCGACACACTTATTGTGCGGTGTGAATGGACAGAGTTATAGTTAAACGCCTGGGAGCGAATTTTGAGTGGCATCGCTGCGGACTGGTTATCTGACCGGTGTACCACGCCAATAGTTAGACTAGGGGCGAATAGGAGTCCTTGACTTCATCAATGCGTAGGTAGAGTTTGATTGGCGAAGGTCAATCCAGATAGAACGAGAGTTATCTTATTTGTCAGCAGCGAGCGGCGTAGACAGCAGTCATCGCAACTTACGGTATTGTGCTCTACAGCTATTGCGAGCCCCATATTTCCTCCACAACAGTACACTTCACTGCATTTCACACGCGACAGCCTCGACCGTACCTAACAACATTCTAAACGATAATTATTCAAGTTGTGTCATTTCCTTACAGTGGACGATTCCAGAAGATATTTATTGCTGAAAATTTTTCAGGCATTTCTCTTTAGAACGTTAGGAGCGTCTGTCTGACTTCTGTCTGACTTCTGTAGCAGTGTGGGGGTGGAAATTGCATCTTGCAGGAGCCACAGGGTAAAGAGTACATCTCAGATTAATCCGTTGCGAAGAATAACAGATCAACCCCACACCTCAGACAGGGATGTTACTGTCGTGTAAACACTCACCCACAGGCAGTGCATTATGAACAGGTGCTTGATCGTGTTGAAAGATGCAAGATCCTCGAATCGCTCTTCTACGGAGGGAAGCAAGAACGTGCTAAAAACATAATTGTAATCCTGTGGTGTGATAGTGCCACGCAAAACAACAAGGGGTGCAAGCCCCCTCCATGAAATACACGACCACACTGTAACACCACCGCCTCCGAATTTTGCTGTTGGCACTGCAAACGCTGGCAGATGACGTCCTCCCGGCATTCTCCATACACACACCCTGCCATCGGATCGCCACATTGTGTAGCGTGGTTCGTCGCTCCACACAAAGTTCATCCACTGTTCGATCGTCCAATGTTTACCAAGCGAGGCGTTCAAATGGTTCAAATGGCTCTGAGCACTATGGGACTCAACTGCTGAGGTCATTAGTCCCCTAGAACTTAGAACTAGTTAAACCTAACTAACCTAAGGACATCACAAACATCCATGCCCGAGGCAGGATTCGAACCTGCGACCGTAGCGGTCTTGCGGTTCCAGACTGCAGCGCCTTTAACCGCACGGCCACTTCGGCCGGCAAGCGAGGCGTCGTTTGGCATATATCGGCGTGATGTTTGGCTTATGAGCAGCCGCTCGACCATGAGATCCAAGTTTTCTCATCTGCCGCCTGACTGTCATAGTACTTGCAGTAGATCTTGATGCTGTTTGGAACTCCCGTGTCATGGACTGGATAGTCTGCCTATAACACATTACGACCCTCTTCAACTGTCAGCGGTCTCTGTCAGTCAAGGGACGAGGTCGGCCTGTACGCTTTTGTGCTGTACGTGTCTCTTCACGTTTCCACTTCACTATCACATCGGAAACAGTGGACCTAGGGACGCTTAGGAGTGTAGAAATCTCGCGTACATCATATGATACAAGTGACACCCAATCACCTGACCACGTTCGAAGTCCGTAAGTTTCACTGAGAGCCCCATTCTGCTCTCTCACGATGTCTAATGACTACTGAGGTCGCTGATATGGAGTACGTGGCAGTAGGTGGCAGCACAATGCACGTAATATGAAAACCGTATGTTTTTGGGGTATCCGGATACTTCTGGACACATAGTGTACGTTAAATTTGTGAACCGCCTTTTCTTGAATAAATCGTACAATTTCTCTGAAATTGTAATCATTTGCTTGTCTGCAGATGCACATGCCATCTACCAATTTTCGTCCCATTCGGATAATACATTCAGGGTTCCTTTTTTTTGTGTCTTAGAGTGTATTATGTGGTCGGCACGTCGCATGCTCCATCATTCCCGATTACTCCACCTGCCCCAACGTTTCTGCCACAGATCTGCAGAATGACGGACGCTGTTGCCCGGTGGAATATCTGCAGTGTGAGACCGACCACACACTAAAATCCGCCGACAGATAAGTTCTCATTGTGGATAAGAGTTGCCACGGCCGCTTGTTCAGAGAAGCCAAAGACATTCATGCAAAGGGAGACCCACAGCAGTGGCGACCATGGAGAAGATTCCAGACGTTAGCGCGATAGGTAGGAGTCCAGTCCACCACCAGCATTGAAGTTCTGGCGAGGCCAACCAGCCGTGCTGGCGAAATGTTAGAGTAATCGTTGAAAAAACATCAACTGAGGAACCCCAGCTACAAGCTAACAACCAAATTCCCACCGATTTATTTCTTCCAAACGGAACGTACGTAAAGGAGCATACAACACAGGTGAACTAGTAGAGAACCCGTATCGCCTCGGCGTCTATAATTACAAATCGCAGCAAGTAATGAGTTATATCAATTCAAAATTTGGTTTGCAATTATTGCAGACGTTCTTCAGTTATGCTTCTGTGTCACCACCTTTCCACGCCACTCATACCCGAATGTACTAACTGATACATGTGATACATGTGAACCAAGTTCGGTTAAATCGATCCATTGGGTTAGGAGGAGTTGTTGCACGTGCATATATAGATAAATGTAATGATTATATTTCTACGATTACAGTATATGGACTGTAGATGATTAGACGATCTTGCGGAGCTACTTACTTACTACAGTTTTACACTCAAGAGACAAAGAATCTAGTACACCTGCGTAATATCGTGCAGGGTCCCTGCCAGCACCAGAAGTGCCTCAACACGACATGGACTCGACTAACGTCTGAAGTAATGCTGGAGGGAATGGAAACCATCAAGTCTGCTGGGCAGTCTATAAATCCGTAAGAGAACGAGGGCGTGAGGATTTCTTCTGAACAGCACGTTGCAAGGGGTCCCAAATATGCGCAATAGTGTTCGTATGTTGTGAGTTTGGTGGCCAGCGGAAGTGCTTAAATTCAGAAGAGTGTTCCTGGAGCAATTCTGAAAGTGGGGTGTCGCGTTGTCCTGCTGGAATTGCCAAAATCCGTCGGGATGCACAATGGACGTGAGTGGATGCAGGTGATCAGACAGGTTGTTTAAGTATGTTGAAAGGTGGCTACACTGAGCCACAGCGCCAGAGATCGCTAGAGAGCATTGTTCCGCCGCCTCCACGGGAAGTCATTATTGAGATGTGCTAGAAGTCAGTGCTTGGGGAGAGCTCGTAGTAGTCAGTTCGTGTTGAGATGTGCTAGTAGGGAGTGCTTGCTGAGATGTGATACTGAAAAATTCTTGTTGAGATGTTGTAATAGCGAGTCGGTGTGGAGATATATTGTAATAATTTGAGTGCTTGTCATCAATATATGAAGGTAACGAAACTTGATTTATTTTTCATTATTTCCATGTTTTAAATAATGCGTCATTACAGGTTCAGTCAACAAAGCATCTGGCTTGTGTTCTTGGATTAGAGTGTAATTGTGGTTCTCTTGAGTAATTATGGTATTTTTATTTCCTTTAATTAATTCAGTATAAATGTTATTTAAAAATTCTTGTGTTGTTGAAGAAGAACCGTGCCAGATGCGTACGTTGAGTCATACTTCCACACACAGAACAGTTATACTTGTGCTTTGGTTTCGTAGGTTTTATAGTTGCTGGGGACTTAATTAATTAATTAATTAATTGTGTTAATGAAAATTTCCATTTCATTCTTTGTTGTTGTTCTAAGCAGTCAGATTGCGTAATAATAACAGTCAGGGCCAACCGTTACGAGACTTCGTAATCGGACAGACTAATACTAAAGCAGAAATTAAAATTATTTGCATTTCATTTTAATTAAGCCCCCATGCACGTGGCGACCACTGCTTCGGATCGTCCCTTGGAATTCTTCTGATAGTAGAAATAGTAGACAGTAGGATTGTTGTAGTAATTTCTAGTTTAGTAATTGTAGTCTATTTTGCATGTGTAGATTTGGTAATTGTCATTCTTATAATGGTATTTTTTCTCTGAATTTGATTTGTTGTCTTGTATACGCGTTTGACGACTTAATGCAATTATTTCAATTGTTCGTTAATCGTGATTGAGGGAATCATTTCATGTGAATGGTATTGTTGGTGATAAAGTCTTATTGTGTATAATTTTCGTACAGTGACGAGTTTTGTATATTTTGTAAATGATTACGCGATCAATGAAAAAGACAAAAATGATGAATAGTGAGAAAGACGAAATTGTTAACATGGCGAACTCGCCAACAGAGGAAAACACTGTGATGAATAATGAAGTGGAAAACAATGTAATAAGTCGGGAAAATAGCCCGGAACCATTTCAAAATTTTTCTCAATCAGAAAATTCACAGAATCCGAGATTAACGACAGAAGATTCTGGAATAGTATCGAATTTAGATAGCTTTACAGCTATGATGAAGGAAACTGGTTTCGCGGGAAATGTTAGGAGCGAAAGGAATTTCGAACAAGTTAATATGGAGCAGTTGATGAGTGTAATATTAAATTTTCGATCTGAATTTAAAACTGAGATGGGAACAATGGGAACACGGTTAGACTCACAGGGATCACAAATAGGAACAATTAAAACTGAGATAGGAACAATTAGAACTGAGATGGGAACAATGGAAACACGGTTAGATTCACGAATAGGAACTTGTTTCAAAAACATGAAAGATGAATTAAAGAAAGAAATCAGAGAAGAAGTACAACCGATTTTGAATGCTCACAATAATAGATTAATTGCAGTAGAGATTAGACAAAGGGAACAGGATAGAGAACAGGAAGAAAGAGATCGCGTGATAGTACAAAAATTTTCAGAATTAAATTTACAACGTGCACACGATAAGGAAGAAATATTTGAGAGAATCGAGGAATCCGTACCAAATGACAGAATAAATAATCTAACACAACAATATGAACAGTTAACTACCAAATGTGTCAACACTGAAACCCGAGTCGCGACACTTACGGAAGACGTAAATAAACAGAAAGAAAAAATAGGTGACTTATCGGAAAGAGTTGAGGAGATTTCAGATAAATTGACAAGTCTTAGTTTAAATGGGGATAGAGATTCAGATGATACAGCTCCATTACCATTTGCAGAAACCGAAGAGTACCAGAACATAAATAAGCATGTTGAAAATCAGGGAAAATTTAATGAACGCGTGAAGAGGGAATTTGAGGCATTAAAAAAGCAAGTCAAACAAATTGAAGGCGAAATCGTAGGAAAAGACGGCAAAAGAAATTTAGAATCACAGATACCAGAGGGCTTTGAAGAAAATAATTTGTTTCATTTACGTGATGCAACAAGAGAGCGCCAGGCGCGCGAACTTGACAATAATCGACATTCGGACTGGGACAGGCGCGGTGGGCCTTTGTCGCCACGAGGAGAAAATTTTGACTATAAACACTTTTTGACTGTTCGGAAATTTAAGATCTTCCGCAATTCTAAGAATGACATACATCCATGTGCATGGTTAGATCAATTTACGTACGCACTTCCACCAAATTTGCCTCTAAATCACAAACTGAAATTTATGTGCAGCTATTAAAGTCCTCAGGGGATTCACTACACTAAGTGAATATGTGCCGTAGCGCTCACAGGGCCCCGAGCTGTAGTGGTGCTTTTTCCCTTTTAGTTTTCTGCACCGCTGCCTACTCTTTCACTATTCTTTGCAGCTATAAAAACAATTCTTCTACTATCCATCTACCTAGACAGTAGGTAAAGAATAACCAGATTTGACTGTTTTACCCAAACGTGACTTCGGAAATTACTATTTGGACTTACTATATTTTCTGCAGCATTCATTCGTAGTTTAAATGAAATTTTACCTGTTTATCTTCGTGACAATATTACTTCATATGTTGACGATATTCTTATTGCTAAACATTCTTGGAGTGAGCACAACAAAATTTTGGATTCATTATTACGTATTTTTGCAAGAACGGTGAACTTGGAAAAAATCTGAATTTGGTCGTTCTCAGGTGAAATTTCTCGGTCACATTATTTCTACAGAAGGTATTCTCCCTGATCCAGAGAAACTAGATGCTATTCGTAATTATGCTGTTCTTACCACAAAACGTGATGTTCGTAGTTTCCTTGGTGTCTGTAATTTTCTTAGACGCTTTGTTAGATTGGATGATTTGGCCACATCTCGTTTACACATTTCAGTTATGCGCACTTTGGTCCCAGAAAATGCTTTCATAAATTACGAGAAAATTGCTACTTCATTAATATGGAAAAACGCATTCGATTTGTTCTTGCCAAATGCAAATTATGTTAAAAGGCTAAGCCGCCAATTATTTCTCACAGAGCACCGTTGTTTCCTATCATTCCAGCGAAATTAAAGGAGATGGCTGCAGTCGATTTGTTCGGTCCAGTGGTTGGTTCTACTAATGGTTTTGCGTACATTTTCGTAGCAGTGGAATTGACATCAAAATATGTGTGTTTTACACCTTTACGCAAAGCAACAGCTCGTTCAGTATCTAACGCTTTCATCAAGCATTTTCTTAAAGAAGTTGGTCATATTGATAAGGTTATATCAGATAATGGATCACAGTTTCGCCCTAAAATTTGGCTTCGTACTCTACGGCGTCGGAAGATTAAACCAATTTTCATTTCACTTTTTCACCCTCAATCTAATGCTTCAGAGAGATGGATGAAGGAAATCAATAAATTGTGTCGTCTTTATTGTCATCAGAATCACAGAACGTGGGATCAGTATCTTCATCTTTTTCAAAACATTCTGAATGAACTTCCTAATGACTCAACTTCTTTACCGCCTCTATTGATATTAAAAAATAAAGCACCGACAAATCGCATTTCTGAAATCGTTCCTTTTCCGCCTTCACGGAAACTGCGGCATTCTGAAGTTGTCAACCTGGCTCTACAAAATATTGCATCGGCGGCTGCTAGAAGAGAGAAATCAGCTAAGCGTCCTGGTCGTTTAAAAATCTTGTCAGTTGGCCAGAAGGTGTTAATTAAGTCCCACCGTTTATCTCATAAAGGAAAAGGCTTATGTCGCAAATTTTTTCTGCTTTATAACGGTCCATTTAGAGTTCGCAAAATTATTCATGATAACACTGTTGAAGTAGAAACTCTTAAATATCGGCGCTCTAGGGGAATACATCATATATCGAACGTAAAAATTTTTGTGGAATGACATACTTTTGAGAAACCAACAGCTACCTGTAAACACGAAGAGAATGCAAGAGTACCGCGCTGTGTTTTGGCGGCGGCACATACTCAAAGCAACAGTCAGTCTGCGCGCCGCACAAGGCAGTCGTTGACCGCAAACAATCACTTCTTACGTCACGCGCCTACAGCTGATCGAGCGCTCAGTGCGAATGCACTGACAGACGTAAATAAATACACAGTTTAATTTCTCCGAATAAATTCTGTATAAAGCTATAAGGACTTCATAAATTATGTTATTAACGTTCAGTATTTTTCAGGATACGGTTGTATAAAGTATTTAAGACCTTCAGGTAAATTCTGTGCGTGTCCGACGTAAGACGACTTGCTTTGGAGAAAATTTTCAGGAAGAAGGTCATTTCGAAGAAGAAAGTAATAAACAAAAAAAGGTAACGGTTAATTGAGTTTATTTTTCAGGTAACATAATTCCACTTAGGTACGTACTTTAGACGTAATTTGCTGCTCGCGATTACGTGACTCATACTTTGTGATAATTTCATGTTCTATGAATTTACTTGTGAAGCGACGTGCTTGCGCACATTAACTGATTTTGACAATGAGTGATTAATGAATAGGGTTGTTATTTGTATATATTATGCATCGCTTGGCTGCTATGCTTTTTCACTGATGTCATATTTTTTTATTATGTGCCTGCTGTGCTTATTAATTTAAATTATAATTGTCACCTGATTAATTGTGCTGATGTGGTTAGATATGTAAGTTATACTTTGTGATTTATCTGCTTGCGCCTTCATGTTTACTTATTAAGATTACATATGAACATTTATTTGCTTATGTCGATGTGATTCTAATGACCTGTTTATTGTGTAAGGCATGTTTGCTGCTGTGCGTATGGATTGCATATTTACACATTTCTGTTTTGTTGTCATAACTACTCTTCAATCTAGTATATAGAAATGCTGATATACTGTGTACAAATATAGAGTTTAGGTTACACTGTGGTATTAATTATAGATTGTTCACTTGGCAGAGCCTCGTTGTAGGGATTGTGCTGCATCCACTTGTTGACATTCTGTTCTCTACTGGTATATTTACTCGCTATTGCATGTTTTGCTTACGCTCAGTGCCTTATATTTTTAAGATAAGAAAATGAACTGCTATAATTCGACGAACGACATTAGTAAAAGAAAGTCATAGAAGTCACATGAGCTGAGGTTTTATGGAAGCTGTATAAATTTATGCTAATAGGAAGGAAGCTAACGACATGACAGACCAAAACTAGGTTTAGACCATTGACAGTATTACACTGCATTTTTCGTGAGCAATTGAAATAGGAAGTGACACTTGACACAAAAAATACTCCACATGTTTGCTTCTGCTATGATTCTTGAAGTGGTGTACACACTGTGAAATATTATGATCATTCACACTCCGTAATCGTACTTAATTACTGAGAGTTATTCGAACTAAGGTCTGTTAGAGGTCATGTATGCATTTCTTTTATTTAATGATGGACAAGGAACCAAAATGTACCTTATAATTTATAATGAGTAGTAAATTTGGGTCAGATGGATTACACAGAGGTTGTGTGTGGACACTGTGTCTTCGGATTGTATGGGATGATGAATTGAAGTTGCACTAGGATTTTGCCTGTACTTGTTCGAGGAGACTGACTAGAGGAAAGAGTTGTTATGGAAGTGAAATGATATTGGTGCTGAGGTTTATATGTATCGACGTATTATTGAGGTATTGAGTTTAGGTGAAGTTGATGATTATTGGAGTTTTGGTGGATAAGAGGTATAGTAAATGAGGAGCATATTGTTTTTGTTGGTTTATATGGAACAAGGAGGATGAAGATGGCAGACTAGAACACTAAAGTGGAAGGAAGATTGTCTATACACACACTTTGTTAAATCACTAAGCAGTACATATTTTTTTTGGGAGAGAGGAAGCAATTGCATATCTTGGTACACTGACAGTTGTTCAGCAACAGTACATTTTGATCTGGCTTGGCAAACATTGGTCTTGACATGATGACTATGACATTGACTAACTATTATTGACTGTTATACATTGCTGCCACTACTACTTGATACACATAATGAACATAAAATTTCGACAGAATTGCATTTACACAGTTAACACTATTCAATTACACAGTAGCACTAATGTGGATGAAAGATGAGTGAGTGTGTTTTGTGTGTTTTCTTTTTATAATCCCAGAGAAGTGATCCCAACCTATCTCCTAAATATTATTTCACTTGTTTGTTATGGCTTGCACTGACACCCATAAATATTATAGGTTAACTGTTATTGTGTTCTGTAATAGTTAATGTGACAATTACCTGATATCATTTGTGTGTTTATTATGATTTGTATGTTTAGTGTAAGAGCATTGATTATATTTTGTTAAAGAAATTGTATGTGCATTCAAACTATTGTTCATGACTGAACTGTCTCAGTAGTTATGGTGAATAGTATGGACTGTTACTTGCACTTTTTCTACATGATTGGTGCCACAAGGACATGTTTAATTTCTGCTGATGAACTGTGTGATCAGTGATTGTAAAAAAATTATGGACTGTTACTTGTACCTTTTCTACAATATTGGTGCCACTAGGACATGTTTAATTTCTGCTTATAAACTCTGATGAACAGTGTGATCAGTGATACTAGATTTTATGGAACTGCTTCTGCTGAGAAATGTGACTTGTTGCTGTGTGTACCTACTCAACATTGCTGGGAGCCACTGATGGATTGCTTCTACTGAAATGAAGTCACCTGTTGCTGTGTGCACCTGATCAACATTGCTGGTGCCACTAATGGACTGCTTCTACTGAAATGGTGTTACTTGTTGGTGTCTGCACCTACTCAACATTGCTGGGTGCCACTGATGGACTGTTTCTACTGAAAAGATGTCACCTGTTGATGTCTGCACCTGCTCAACATTGCTGGGTGCCACTGATGGATTGCTTCTACTGAAATGAAGTCACCTGTTGCTGTGTGCACCTGATCAACATTGCTGGTGCCACTAATGGACTGCTTCTACTGAAATGGTGTTACTTGTTGGTGTCTGCACCTACTCAACATTGCTGGGTGCCACTGATGGACTGCTTCTACTGAAAAGATGTCACCTGTTGATGTCTGCACCTGCTCAACATTGCTGGGTGCCACTGATGGATTGCTTCTACTGAAATGAAGTCACCTGTTGCTGTGTGCACCTGATCAACATTGCTGGTGCCACTAATGGACTGCTTCTACTGAAATGGTGTTACTTGTTGGTGTCTGCACCTACTCAACATTGCTGGGTGCCACTGATGGATTGCTTCTACTGAAATGAAGTCACCTGTTGCTGTGTGCACCTGATCAACATTGCGGGTGCCACTGATGGACTGCTTCTATTGAAAAAATGTTACTTATTGGTATTTGCACCTGTTGACCATTGCTGGGTGCTACTGCTGGAACTGTCAACTGCTTATTCTTGGGCTATGGAAAGCGTTTATGTGAATATTTGTATAAACTGATTTTTTGTGTATTACTGTTTGTGAAAAGCTATGAGACTCTTACCTGCACATATTCGTCATTGCTGACGCTATTGATTGAACTGTTTAACCACATGATACTTGTGTAAACTGTTATGTAAAGTCACATGTATGAAAGAATTTGTATTGCTTACTGTATTTTATATATTAGGTTATTGAAAGGTCAGTGCAAAGCCAAAATTTTATCTAGTTATATGATATTTACGTATTAATATTATCTTTTATTTTTGTCTGTATTCTTTGACGAATTTGGTGGTATTTTCACCACCAATGCTGGCAAAAATACCATCAAATTCTAGCCGTGGAGGAAGGGCATATGAAAGGTGGCTACACTGAGCCACAGCGCCAGAGATCGCTAGAGAGCATTGTTCCGCCGCCTCCACGGGAAGTCATTATTGAGATGTGCTAGAAGTCAGTGCTTGGGGAGAGCTCGTAGTAGTCAGTTCGTGTTGAGATGTGCTAGTAGGGAGTGCTTGCTGAGATGTGATACTGAAAAATTCTTGTTGAGATGTTGTAATAGCGAGTCGGTGTGGAGATATATTGTAATAATTTGAGTGCTTGTCATCAATATATGAAGGTAACGAAACTTGATTTATTTTTCATTATTTCCATGTTTTAAATAATGCGTCATTACAGGTTCAGTCAACAAAGCATCTGGCTTGTGTTCTTGGATTAGAGTGTAATTGTGGTTCTCTTGAGTAATTATGGTATTTTTATTTCCTTTAATTAATTCAGTATAAATGTTATTTAAAAATTCTTGTGTTGTTGAAGAAGAACCGTGCCAGATGCGTACGTTGAGTCATACTTCCACACACAGAACAGTTATACTTGTGCTTTGGTTTCGTAGGTTTTATAGTTGCTGGGGACTTAATTAATTAATTAATTGTGTTAATGAAAATTTCCATTTCATTCTTTGTTGTTGTTCTAAGCAGTCAGATTGCGTAATAATAACAGTCAGGGCCAACCGTTACGAGACTTCGTAATCGGACAGACAGCTACTAAACCGAAAAACAAAAAATATTTGCATTTCATATAATTAAGCCCCCATGCAATGTGTCACCTGTCAGTCGTATCTAGACATATCAGGGGTCCAATATCACGACAACTGCACATGCCCCTCACCATTACAGAGCCTCCACCACCTTTAACTGTCCCCTGGTGTTATGTGGAGGTCCATGGATTCATTAGGTTGTCTCCATATCCGTACACGTGCATCCATTCCATGCAATTTGAAACGAGATTCGTTCGACCAAGCACAATGTTTCCAGTCATCATTGGTCCACCGTTTGTGTCGACGGGCCCAGGAGAGGCGTAATGCTTTGTGTTGTGCAGTCATCAAGGGTACACGAGTGGGCCTTCGGCTCCGAAAGCCTATATCGATGATGTTTCATTGAATGATTCGCACGCTGACACGTCTGGATGGTCCAGCACTGAAATCTGCAGCAATTTGCGGAAGTGTTGTACTTCTGTCCCGTTCTTGCAGGATCTTTTTCCGGCCTCAGCGATGTTGGAGATCTGATGTTTTATCGGATTCCTGATATTCACTGCACACTCGTGAAATGGTCGCACGGAAAAATCGCCACTTCATCGCTACCTCGGAGATGCTGTGTCCCATCGCTCGTGCGCCGTCTATAACTCCACGTTCAAACTCACTCATAGGCTACCCCTTGGGTTCCAGATGCGTCTTACCCATATCTCGGAGCCAGAGCCGCGCTACAGTGGGTTGAGGAGCAGTATTATGAGCCCACATTCATGTCTCGGGGACCAAATTCGCCTGATGTAAGTCCTACGGAAGCCATCTGGGTCGCCATCGGGCGCCATCACCGCGTACGCAAATCACCGACCTGATATTTACGTTAATTACATTACCTGTGCGTAGAAATCTAATGTCACATACAGCGTGTTTAAAAAATGACCGGTATATTTGAAACGGCAATAAAAACTAAACGAGCAGCGATAGAAATACACCGTTTGTTGCAATATGCTTGGGACAGCAGTACATTTTCAGGCGGACAAACTTTCGAAATTACAGTAGTTACAATTTTCAACAACAGATGGCGCTGCAAGTGATGTGAAAGATATAGAAGACAACGCAGTCTGTGGGTGCGCCATTCTGTACGTCGTCTTTCTGCTGTAAGCGTGTGCTGTTCACAACGTGCAAGTGTGCTGTAGACAACATGGTTTATTCCTTAGAACAGAGGATTTTTCTGGTGTTGGAATTCCACCGCCTAGAACACAGTGTTGTTGCAACAAGACGAAGTTTTCAACGGAGGTTTAATGTAACCAAAGGACCGAAAAGCGATACAATAAAGGATCTGTTTGAAAAATTTCAACGGAATGGGAACGTGACGGATGAACTTGCTGGAAAGGTAGGGCGACCGCGTACGGCAACCACAGAGGGCAACGCGCAGCTAGTGCAGCAGGTGATCCAACAGCGGCCTCGGGTTTCCGTTCGCCGTGTTGCAGCTGCGGTCCAAATGACGCCAACGTCCACGTATCGTCTCATGCGCCAGAGTTTACACCTCTATCCATACAAAATTCAAACGTGGCAAACCCTCAGCGCCGCTACCATTGCTGCACGAGAGACATTCGCTAACGATATAGTGCACAGGATTGATGACGGCGATATGCATGTGGGCAGCATTTGGTTTACTGACGAAGCTTATTTTTACCTGGACGGCTTCGACAATAAACAGAACTGGCACATATGGGGAACCGAAAAGCCCCATGTTGCAGTCCCATCGTCCCTGCATCCTCAAAAAGTACTGGTCTGGGCCGCCATTTCTTCCAAAGGAATCATTGGCCCATTTTTCAGATCCGAAACGATTAATGCATCACGCTATCTGGACACTCTTCGTGAGTTTGTGGCGGTACAAACTGCCTTAGACGACACTGCGAACACCTCGTGGTTTATGCAAGATGGTGCCCGGCCACATCGCACGGCCGACGTCTTTAATTTCCTGAATGAATATTTCGATGATCGTGTGATTGCTTTGGGCTATCCGAAACATACAGGAGGCGGCGTGGATTGGCCTCCCTATTCGCCAGACATGAACCTCTGTGACTTCTTTCTGTGGGGACACTGGAAAGACCAGGTGTACCGCCAGAATCCAGAAACAATTGAACAGCTGAAGCAGTACATCTCATCTGCATGTGAAGCCATTCCGCCAGACACGTTGTCAAAGGTTTCGGGTAATTTCATTCAGAGACTACGCCACATTATTGCTACGCGTGGTGGATATGTGGAAAATATCGTACTATAGAGTTTCCCAGACCGCAGCGCCATCTGTTGTTGAAAATTGTAACTACTGTAATTTCGAAAGTTTGCCTGAAAATGTACTGTTGTCCCAAGCATATTGCAACAAACGGTGTATTTCTATCGCTGCTCGTTTAGTTTTTATTGCCGTTTCAAATATACCGGTCATTTTTGAAACACCCTGTACATCCATTAGCCTACCAACAAACTGTCGGATAACTGATACAAAGAATCAGTGATGCATTTCGTTCCAAAGACGGACAGACAAGCTGTTAAGCAGGTGGTCATAATGTTTTGCCTCACGGCTGCTGTTTCTTTTGATTAAAACACCTATGCCCGCGTTTCAGGTTGGATCCCCAGTTTCGTTCAATGCTGCGGTGGTATTCCAGTACAGTTGGAGAGCCTCTGAAATGCTGTTCGAGTTTAGAGGGCATACCAGGTGAGTCGAGGCGTGAATCGGAATTTGGACTGAAGATGGAGGCGTGGTAGAGTAACGCAGCAAGTCATTACGAGCTGACATTCTTTGCAGTAAGGCACGCAGCCGTCTAGTAAGGGGGCGGCTGGATGGCTATGTTTTTTTCCCCTTTGCTCATAGCACAGCTGACGGCTGCCTGCCGTGAGAACTGCATAGGGTAACATTCAGTCGATACGAAGATTCGTACCCTTTACGAATCTAAATAATCCATATTAGTTTTGTTCAAATCTGGTACAACCCTTTTGTTATTAATGGAAGGATGCTGTCAAAATTTCAGATTTTCATTTATCATAGTTCCGGAGATAAAGAGAAGTCCTAAATCCTACGCTTCTTTTTTAAAACCAAATTAGGAACAATAACAGATTGTTTTTCATTATCATTTGAAGGCATTACAAAGTTGTCAGTGCATTATCTTTTTAAAAATTTAATCACTTTGTATTACGTAATAGAAAAATCGATCATAATTATTATGTGATTATATTTTGTTGTGTGAGTGCGTGAGAATGAGTGAGAGAGTGTATGTGGGACATATGTTAAAATTTAATATTTCATTTTACGTAAAACCTTCTACAAACGAACCGTGGGAAAGTTATGTTGCAACCACGATTCAGGTGATGTATGTCGGTGTGTGCTTGCTATTGTATTAAAGTAGCCGAAATGGAATAAGTTTATTTATCAATTTGAAGAATATGTCGCACTTCGTTTATTTTGATTAAACAAAATACAAGAATTTGAAGTTTTGCTGACATTAATTACTATCAAATTAGTAACTGGATAAGGCAAGATTTGCCGCGAGAATGATATGGAATAAACGTTCTGATTGGTCATTTCGATCAACAGCCAATCAGAATTAAGCTGTTCCCACGTGAAAAGAGGAGTGGGCGTATAGATGAGTACCTCGGAAAGAATCGCTTGCTAGCCGGTCTACGGATAACACGATGTCAGATCGCCCCTTAAAAATACTCTGCAAAGATGAGGAAATAGTGAGCTAATTTCGGTTCGAACATATCGTGACTGAACTGACTGGAGTTACGAACATGAAAGTTTGGTGTTTCTAAGTTAAATAGTTTGAGAGATACGAGCGTGTGAACTTTCTTGTAACAACTCCGCGTGGCGTGTTTCGTGTTCTGTACGGAATATTTTGGCGAGGCCCTTTTACGAAGAAGACCACTAAAACGACCGAATGTTTAATTTGCGAATAGTGTGGGTCTGTGACTGGTAGATCGTGAAAATTTATCGCGTCGGACTTACTAAAATTCTGGCTGCGTTTGGAGTGAATATTTTTTATACAGAAAGTGAACTTTCAGTGATAACATTTCACCATATTAAATACGGTCTTGATAGCCATTTCATGTTTCAATATGAATAAAAAGCAGAGTTAATCTAATTTTAAACGATTTTCTGAAAGTAGACTGAATATCCCGAAAGCTCGATTTTTTAATCAGGAACTTTCAGGAACCGACTTTCAACTACAGTTACGCGGCCTCTGTGTGGTAGATATTAGGTGGTGGTTTCATCAACGCTGCTTTACACTGCCTAGCACGTATCTGCTACCACAGGGTGAAGGGACATGGGCAAGAATCCTATCGAGGTAGGTGGACTGAACGATAGCGTTAACAGATACGCAGACGGCCGACTCCGCCCCGTCGCAGTAGGGTAGCCTCTGCAGTTGTACAAAGGCACTGTGCCAGGGTGGCGTAGTGGTTAGTGGATCTGTCTAGAGAGCTGTGAACCTGCATTCGAATCCCTGCCTTTGTACAAATTTTCGTTCGTCGCTTCAGTCTACTCAGATACACGATATATGTTTACGACCTGAAATAGTCTCTGGGACCATATAGTGTCATTTGGTAAATTTGGTATTATAGTTAAAGTTAGGAAATTTTTCATAGAAGGGGACATCAGAAAGTAAGCTTGACATTATTACGACAGGCCAAGTAACTCTTCTTGACTGGTGCCAAATACTTCGAAGTGACACAAATGCATGACACTACTTTTGAACAAAGTTACAAAATCGCAGCAAACAACAGTCGGGACGTTCTGCCTATCTTTCAGCTCCTCGACAATAGAATCTGCTACTTGGTCATGGAGCCATTCGAGAGCCGCTGGATCGTCGGATAATCTGCGATTGCTGCGAAGCACACCGCGTCTGTGTACCCTTCACCCAATTGTTGGCGTCAATTCACTACCTCTGGATGCGACATTGCATTTGGTCCGTACAAAGCCAAGATTTTACGGTTGTAAGTAGGCTGTTTATGTTTTCTTATTGGCAACGTTACGTAGCGCTCTGTATGAAAATCACTGGCTGTGCTGTGTGCAGTCTGTGGCTAGTTTGCATTGTTGTCTGCCATTGTAGTGTTGGGCAGCGGCAGCTGGATGTGAACAGCGCGTAGCGTTGCGCAGTTGGTGGTGAGCCGCCAGCAGTGGTGGATGTGGGGAGAGAGATGGCGGAGTTTTGAAATTTTTAAAATTGGATGTCATGAACTGCTATGTATATTATGAGTTTTCAACGTTATTAAGGTAAATACATTGTTTGTTCTCTATTAAAATCTTTCATTTGCTAACTATACCTATCAGTAGTTAGTGCCTGCAGTAGTTTGAATCTTTTATTTAGCTGGCAGTAGTGGCGCTCGCTGTATTGCAGTAGCTTGAGTAGCGAAGATTTTTGTGAGGTAAGTGATTTGTGAAAGGTATAGTTTAATGTTAGTCAGGGCCATTCTTTTGTAGGGATTATTGAAAGTCAGATTGCGTTGCGCTAAAAATATTGTAGCGAAGTATTGTGTGTCAGTTTAAGCACAGTCAAGTATAATTTTTCTAAGGGGACGTTTCATATGTCGACCCTTAGCCGAGGATACCTCACTAGAATCTTCTGATTTTTTTCTTGTAGTTTGTATAATTAGTGTAGCTTTTGTTTATTGCCAGCGCGTAATTATAGAGAGAATTTCCATTGTAGTTGTAGTTTTTCACTGTTGTACAGTAGCCAGCCGAAGTGGCCGTGCGGTTAAAGGCGCTGCAGTCTGGAACCGCAAGACCGCTACGGTCGCAGGTTCGAAACCTGCCTCGGGCATGGATGTTTGTGATGTCCTTAGGTTAGTTAGGTTTAACTAGTTCTAAGTTCTAGGGGACTAATGACCTCAGCAGTTGAGTCCCATAGTGCTCAGAGCCATTTTTTGTTGTACAGTAAAACAGTTGTGGCATGCATGTAGATTTGCACCAAGTATTTCGCAGCTGCGCTTGCAATTAAGTAGACATTATTTCCATTGCTATGTTATTTTATTTTGCTCTTCAAATTGTGCTTTTCTGTGTTATCGTGTGAAATATTGTGACAATTATGGCGTGTGAAAAACGTAATACTAGGCTCCAAAGTAAACTGAGAAATGACAGTGAAGACGAAAGCAGTGTGTTAGCGCCGCAGAGTAATGAATTAACTAATGTTCAAAGTAGTAATTTGGTAATTGCGCATAGGGAAATGGAGCGGGTTGCAAATAATGGTGTACACAGTGAAACAATTAGTGAACAGGGAAGCATTATCGATCGATCGGTCGGCAACAGCTCGCCTCAGGAATACGAAATGACAGGACACAATCTTGCAAATACTGCAGATTCAGGTTTTGGGTCCTCACCGTTCTTTCAAATAAGTCAAGACACATTTTCTGCTCGTCAAAATGTAAATGTTGCCGGTGCAAATGCAGTGCCGAAAAGCATAGAGGAACCGATTCCAGACACTAACACATTATTATTGCAATTAATGCAGCAAATGAAACAAAATTAGAGACAAACACAGCAACAGTTAGACACAATGGAACAAAATCAGAGACAAACACAGCAAAAGCTTCAAAAGTTAGACACAATGGAACAAAATCTTCAAAAGTTAGACTCAATGGAACAACACCAGAGACAAACACAGCAACAGTTAGACGCAATGGAACAAAATCTTCAAAAGTTGGACACCACACTTGAACAAACACGTGAAGATTTAACTACTGAGTTACATAAAATCGAATCGAAATGTCAAAAAGTCTGTAATGACGTAAAAACACAAATTTGTGAGCATTTCCAACCTATATTTTCGCGGCATGAGAATGCATTACAGAATCACGAAGCAGCCATAAAAGAACTGCAAACTATTGTTCAATAAAATCACGACACCCTGCAAGCTAAAATTGACTCAGTTGCATCTACCGATTCGGTTATGCAACTTGCAAAAATTCAGGAAAACTTAAAGGACACAGTAGATACGATTTCAACACAAATGGACACTCTGAAACTTGGTTCAGAAAAACACACTGAGGAAATGTGTTCACTATCGGAGAAAGTAGCCGAACTTTCGGATCAGTTCACTAACTTATCTACGAAGGTAGATGATAATCTGAACGACACAAAACCGGTAGTCTTTAATGACACAGAAGAGTGCGAACAAATTAGGAAATTCAAACAAAATCAGAATCAAATTAATACGCAACACCAAAGAGAAATCCGGAAAGTACAAGATCAGCTGACTCAGATAATACAAGAATTATGTATTTCAGAGGCCACTCGCGCTCCAATACGGGAAGAGGGACTTAGAAATACGGAACAACCACAAAATAATAACACAGGACACTTCGGAAATTATGAAAGAAATTGGCAAGGCACACCGAATTTTGAGATGGAACCGCCGAAACGACGTAATAATGACCAACATGCGACTCGCCGACATGATGATTATGACTATAAGCTGTTCATTACTACACGTAAATTCAAACCATTTAAGAATTCCGGCAACGACATTCATCCACAAGCGTGGCTTCATCAATTCTCTCATTGTTTTCCTCCCAACTGGTCATTAGAGCACAGATTAGAATTTATGTGTGGCTACTTAGAGAATGAACCAGCTGTAAGAATGCGGTCGGTCATTCACGATTGCCACAGTGAAGGAGAGTTTTACCATGCCTTCCTCTCAGCATATTGGTCTCAAGCTACACAAGACCGAGTAAAACATAGCATCATGATGATGATACACTTTGAACAATCTGAATTTTCCAGTCTTGTCAAATATTTTGAAGACATGTTGCACAAGAATCAGTACCTGTCAAACCCATACAGCCCCTCAGAATTCATCCGCATTTGATTAATCAAATTACCTGAACATTTACGACATATTATTTTGGCAGGACGTTGCAAAGACGACATTGAAGCTTTTCAGGGGCTCTTACAAGAACTGGAAATTGACACTGACAATCGCGGAACGCGAAAACAGGAGCACAACAATTACAAGTCACATCTGTCACAATTCCGCGATGAAAGAAATAATAACTGGTCACGACAAGGCTATTCTCAAAACACATATCGTGACCAAAACAGACACCACCCGTATGACAACCACTGGCAGAGTAATAATAGTTACAGAGAAAGATCGCATTTCCGTAGTAATGAATATGACAGAGATTACCATAGAAACAGACAATATGGGAACACAAACAATTATTATTACGAGAGACAGAATAACTTTAGACGCAACAGTTCAGCATGCAGTTACGATTCAGGAAGAAATTCCCCACCACGTTACCGGCAAGAAAGAAACAATGGAATCTACCGACATGACGACAGACGATGTGATCGTAACGACAGAGCTGAATTGCATCAGAACTGGCGAGCTTCAAACAGGGCAGGGCCTTCTCGGCAAGGTGAATTTGTAGAAGTTAGGTCTCCTAATCCCAATAACGACACACGCCAACAAAGAAACAGACAATGACTCGCACCGCATGCAGCCGCATGCGCCGGCTGGCTCAGAGAAAAATAACATAGACGCTAACCTTGAGAAAAATTCCAGTATTCTTTACCGACGTATACCGCATGATAATTGCGTTCAAGTTGAAACTATGAGTACTACGAAGAGTAAAAGATTGCACCACATTTCACATGTAAAACCGCTTATTGAGAGATAATCTGCTTTTTAACTTTGTCTTTGCCATAAAACTTTTCACTTCACATTTCTAGTATGCTTTGTCACACTGAGAAACTGTTAACATGTAACAATGTTTTGAAGTTAAATATCCAATCAAGAACCAAGAGAACTTATTTAAACACAAATTACGAATGCATTGTTATAGTGAACAGACGTCACAGTGTCATTGTGTGTGTACATTCTTGCGTGTTAGTTGCACGATTACGTAACGACTGTAAGGCTTACATACTTAGAACATTTACCAGTACTGCTAATGAGATTTTAATGCAACATTTTGGTTTACTTGTAAATACATTCTGGATTTAAAGTACTTTCTGTGAAATACCAGATGACACAGTGGTTAGTTTATGTGACAGCTACATGATTTTATCACGACGCTACTAATGAGTGACAATTTACAATGTTGCTTTTTCAGTGTTTCTGTTTTATATCTGCACAGTTTTTCTGTATTGTTCTGGAAAGTAAAACATGTTTTAGTAGTAACTTTTGTGGTATAGCTACAATGAGACAGCCTTTTCTGTAGCACAACAATACGTTACATTATAGTACTTTCTTGATCACGGTAAGGTACGTAATAACTACGATATCTATACCCAAAGAATTTCACTTTCGTTTATGATGAGGTAAGTACATTGACTTCTGCAGAACTTAGCTTACAGAGGACGATAATTACGACACTTCCACAGAATTATCTTACAGCAAGACGCACATTTAGCGCTACAGTACACGTATTTGAGTGATTAATTTCGCACTTAAAACATTTATTTTTTTTAAGATATTTGAAGTGCAATGATACAAGGGTTTTCCGTGATACATTTCATTCCATTGCTGTAATCTGTCACACCTGAGGGTATAATTACATTAATCCTCAGGGGGGTACACGCTTACTTTGTGTACCATGTGTTTGGCAAGCACAAGGAGCCCTAGCTAATATGGTATTTGCTTATACAACTTTACACATCGGTACCATATTTCTCTAACACAGAATTACACAGCTATCTGATCATTTAACAGAGAAACAAACATTTTTTTTCTACATCAGTGACAGATGTTTACGCAATTACACAGGTGGATAATTTCACACTTATGAAATTGTATTTTGATGCACTGTGTGAACTGTTCATATTTTTTTTTCGGAACCATTGTGATACTATGAGAGCTTTGAATGATGTATTTGGTAAGGGAGCATGATTTTAAAGTACATTTGAGGTAGATGACACTATTGAAATGAGCAGAGAATTTTCTTTAGGTTTTGATATTATTGGAGGAAGCTACGACGATTTTGAGAATTGACTGAGATGTTATGATATTATTACGACTACGATATGTATTATGCTGTTGAGGTATGTTTATGATCAATAAGATGATGCTACCATATATGAGGAATTTGATTATGCTACGTATTTCTTATGATGAAATATTGAAGTGTCGATGCAAGATTGACGTGTCGACGAATATGTATATGTGTAATAAGGTAAGGAATAATGAGTAGTGGTTAGGGACTCTAGTTTATGAAAAGGATGTTGGAAACCAAGAATCGTACTTTAAGAGTTATGAAATGTGTGTAAATGCGTGAATGTATTACAATGCCGACGAAAATTTTTTGGACACTGTTATATTTAAAGGATTTTATTTTCTACACATTTGTAACGCAAATTCTCAACCTGTGAAAATATTTTTATATGAGACTGTCACTGTAGCGGAAACTGCTGTTGTAAATATTTCAGTTAGAAAGGTAAGTGACCTTGACGTAATGCGTTTTGGGCGCCCAGCTGAGAGGTAGTTGTCTGACAAAAGAAAGCCATTAGGTGGAGAGAAAAAAAGGGAGGCCATTATCCTCGCTATTGACATTCCTTTGTAGAAAGCACCGCAAATACGACACGCTCATTACTTGGAAAGATACTTACATCTGCACACCTGATTATGACAAGCGTCTTTCTCGAGAATTGAGAGAATTTTTACTGCCTTATGAACTGCCATATGGCTAATGAATGATGTTTCATGCCGTCCTTTGTACATATTTGCTCATTTTCTTTAATATCTAGTTTCTAGCTGCACTGCAGCATTGGTTAAAATAAAATTTAATATATGTACTAATATAGTTATTTTATGCCTACAGATCCAGTCAATAAGAAATTTATGATCTACTTCCAAGAAAACGAGGGCACATAAATAGACATTTCCCTTCACAGGAATTGCATAAATAATTTCTTTACGATTTAGTAACTTATCTGCTAGTGTAAGTTCTCGTGATGCATCACTCTAGTGTTAAGCGGTGACATAGGTATTAGACATGGCCATTTTTAGTGTAATATTTTTTCTGCTTGAGCTATGTCATGTTTAGATATAAGTTTTTGCATTGCTGCTGCTGTTTGCCAGGCATAGTGTTACTGAATTTGACTTTGTGTTACTCTGCTAAGCCAGTTTACTACTGATTTATTTTTCTTGTTTGCTGCTCATTGCCTTATATTAGTCGTAATATTGCAATTGATTTGCCAATGTCCATTTTTTTGTCATTGCTGTTTGTGTTATTTGTTTTGTGCTGCTGCATTGCCTCGTCCCTTAGTTTAGCATATGAGCTCAGTAGATTTAAGTTAGCTTAAGAGGGGGTAGACTATATAAGAGAATGAGTTGCGATGAACTGGAAGAAATGCATTGAGAAGTTAAACGAAAAAAGTACAGAAAGCAGGTATCGATAGGACTTTTTGGGAATAATGATGAATGAAGGGAGATCTCCATGCAAAATACTGCAGTAAAACAAACCCTGTCCTTTCCTTTTGTGTCATCCCTCTACGTGTTTGTGTACCCTTGTGTATTTGTGTTTTTCCTGTCTTTATGTGTTTAGCTGATGAGAGCTATGTTGTAGAATTTTTCTAATACTATGTTATTTACTTTGTAAAGATCTTTAGACATTATTTATTCTGTTCTGTTTTAATGCTCATGGGTGAAGTTGATGTTTCGAAAGTTACTCTGATCTTTTATGTATGTACTCATGTCATAATTCCTGTAACACTGATGTATATGTCTATTTTTATTCTTTTGTAAAGCCTGTTTTACTACAAATGTTATCTGTATTGTTATGTTCTTTAATAATGTATTTTGTACCTTTGTTATTGTATTCTTATGTTATAAAATTGTAATTGACACCAGTTCATCAAATTAAGTAACTTGTAAGTTACATTTCACTGCGCACATTTTTGTTGGTCATAGTATATGGACAATATGTGAGAAGTAGGGACTGATAGTGTTTGCACGTGTGTTAATAATTCAGTAAGGGACTGGATAACAGCATTGCTGGTTTTAAGGACATTTGAAAAAAATTTTTTGTCAGTGCACAAGTGGTGGTTCATGGACTTGCTATATACTCCGCAAGACTCTTCGATGGTGATTGTGCACCTGCACAGTCGCAACAGATGGCTGTTGGCCGTCTCTACAAGGACTACAGTGGGTCTGCATCTTTGATGACCCATCAATACCATTATTTCTACAAGGACTACAGTGGGTCTACACCATTGCTGACTCACCAGTACCATTATTTCTATTAGGACTGCAGTGGGTCTGCACCTCTGGTGGCCCACCAATACCACAATCACTACCAGGACTACAGTGGGTCTGCACCTCTGGTGGCCCACCAATACCGTAATCTCTACCAGGACTACAGTGGGTCTACTCTGTGATGACCTACCTACCAATATTCTTCAAAACTTCGACTGACTCTGTGGTGGGTTTGCTCTGTTGTGGCCCATTACCTGTCTGCATGTCAAGAGTCAGCACTGTCTTTTCGTTGGAAGGACAACACTACTTCTTCAAGACAGCATGGAAATCCACTACTTCCGTGTGCATTTTCTTTTACTGCTCAGACTTTGAAAAAAATAAACTGCAATTTTACTATGATGAATGATCAGGACTGTCTTTATGGACTGTGAGAAAATTTTACCTTTTGACCAACATTGTATCAATAAGTGTGTGCAATTGATAACTTTGTTATTGTAATCATGAAAAATTTTTTCAAATCATTATTGGCCAGTGCCCAAAACAATTTGTAAAATTTTTTGTGGGGAGCATGGGGGCTATGTAAGTAGGCTGTTTATGTTTTCTTATTGGCAACGTTACGTAGCGCTCTGTATGAAAATCACTGGCTGTGCTGTGTGCAGTCTGTGGCTAGTTTGCATTGTTGTCTGCCATTGTAGTGTTGGGCAGCGGCAGCTGGATGTGAACAGCGCGTAGCGTTGCGCAGTTGGTGATGAGCCGCCAGCAATGGTGGATGTGGGGAGAGAGATGGCGAAGTTTTGAAATTTTTAAAATTGGATGTCATGAACTGCTATGTATATTATGAGTTTTCAACGTTATTAAGGTAAATACATTGTTTGTTCTCTATTAAAATCTTTCATTTGCTAACTATGCCTATCAGTAGTTAGTGCCTCCAGTAGTTTGAATCTTTTATTTAGCTGGCAGTAGTGGCGCTCGCTGTATTGCAGTAGCTTGCGTAGCGAAGATTTTTGTGAGGTAAGTGATTTGTGAAAGGTATAGTTTAATGTTAGTCAGGGCCATTCTTTTGTAGGGATTATTGAAAGTCAGATTGCGTTGCGCTAAAAATATTGTAGCGAAATATTGTGTGTCAGTTTAAGCACAGTCAAGTATAATTTTTCTAAGGGGACGTTTCACGGTGAATCTGTGAGCTATTTCGATGTTTTTCCCGCGAGACTCATACTGCCCTGAGTAATTCTATTTTGGAGTACAGGGTATAGGCAAAATAAAGTGAACACCGGTACTTACTTGGAAATGGTTTATTAATAAGCGGTTGGATCCCCATTTGCCCATAATGCAGCTGCGATACTTCTTGAAATACTGGCATATAAAATTTTATAGCCTGCAGTGGAATGTTATGCCACTCTTTGATCCCAACCTCTTCTCACTCCCGTAGTGGCGAGGGAGCCGGAATCTGTGTTCCAATACCGTAGGGGTTCGATAATGTTCGAGTTCGGGGACTGTGCTGGCCAGGGAAGACGCTGCAGTTCAGTCGTATGCTCCTCATATCACGATTGTACTGTCCTGGCTGTGTGAATGGGTACATTATGGTCGTGATATATGGCATCATGTTGGGGAACAGCATTTGAATCATGCACCCGATCACCTAAAATGTTCACGTAATCGTTGGCTGTAATATGGCCTTTGAGAGTAATGATGGAACCAACAGAATACCATGATATGGCTGCCGACTCCATCACACTTACACCTACATGCATAAACGTTGGAATCAAACTATGAGGAGTGTAGGCTTCTTTTGACGTTCACCAGACGCAAACCCGGCCCGATATTTGAAATAACGAAAACATTGACCCGTCGGACCACATGATCAGCTCTTTAGTATTTATGCTCCTGACACCATGTTTTATGGTTCTTTGCGTTGGTTGTCGTCACTAATTGTTTCGGTATAACAGTTCGTTCATGAATATTCGCTTCATGGATTTCTCGGCGGACAGTGTCGATAGATAAGGGGTCTGGCTGTTGATCTCTGCAGTCACTTTAGCTGCCGTAGTTATGCGTTGTTTTGACACAATTCGTGTTAGCGTACGACGATCCCGTCATTTAGTTTTGATTTGAGCCCACTATTACATTTACACGATGATGTCTTTCCATGTTTTGTGTAGGTTGTCATGACTGTTCAAACAGTTGCTCTTGAAACAGTCAATAATTTGGCTGTCTTGGTTACTGATCCTCCAGCTAATAGTGCCCCCACAATGTGTCCTATCTGGAACTATATTAGGTCTTTCACTGCACGTCTACCTCGGCGGCTCAACGCAAATAAGAAGTGTGCACTACTCGTAAACAACCTTCACTGTCCCTAATCCGTACTTACTGAACACGCGCAGTCCACCGTTACACGTGCCTTACCTGCGTTGTTGACCGTAAGAAACAACCATCCCATTACTACCGCTGTTCACATTATTTTGCCTGTCCTCTGTGCGTTTCCATTCACCGCGGCATTTCACACCTACACCGTGGTTCAAAAGCTGTCTGCAGGATATCCGAAACATGTGGCCTCTACTGACAATGCACCTCTCTTGTCGGTATTAGCGTAGGACGACATGTGTGACTTATTTTTTGAAGTCGCTACATATATGGTCCCCCCCTCCCCCCCTCCCCCCCATGAACTATGGAGCTAGCCGTTGGTGAGCAGGCTTGCGTGCCTCAGCGATACAGATGGCCGTACCGTAGGTGCAACCACAACGGAGGGGTATCTGTCGAGAGCCCAGACAAACGTGTGGTTCCTGAAGAGGGGCAGCAGCCCTTTCAGTAGTTGCAGGGGGAACAGTCTGAATAATTGACTGATCTGGCCTTGTAACACTCTTCAGTAGTTGCAGGGGCAACAGTCTGAATAATTGACTGATCTGGCCTTGTAACATCAACCAAAACGGCCTTGCTGTGCTCCTACTGCGAACGGCTGAAAGCAAGGGGAAACTACAGCCGTAATTTTTCCCGAGGGCATGCAGCTTTATTGTATGGTTAAATGACGATGGCGTCCTCTTGGGTAAAATATTCCAGAGGTAAAATAGTCCCCATTCGGATCTCCGGGCGGGGACTACTCAACAGGACGTCGTAATCAGGAGAAAGAAAACTGGCGTTCTACGGATCGGAGCGTGGAATGTCAGATCCCTTAATCGGACAGGTAGGTTAGAAAATTTAAAAAGTGAAATGGATAGGTTACAGTTGGATATAGTTGGATATGGTGAAGATCGGTGGCAGGAGGAGTAAGACTTTTGGTCAGGTGAATCCAGGGTTATAAATACAAAGTCAAAAAGGGGTAACGCAGGAGTAGGTTTCATAATCAATAAAAAATAGGAGTGCGGGTAAGCTACCACAAACAGCATAGTGAACGTATTATAGTGGCCAAGATAGACATGAAGCCCATGCCTACTAGCTGTGCAGATGATGAAGAAATTGATGAAATGTATGATGAGCTAAAAGAAATTATTCAGGTAGTGAAAAATGGTTCAAATGGCTCTGAGCACTATGGGACTTAACATCTATGGTCATCAGTCCCCTAGAACTTAGAACTACTTAAACGTAACTAACCTAAGGACATCACACAACACCCAGTCATCACTAGGCAGAGAAAATCCCTGACCCCGCCGGGAATCGAACCCGGGAACCCGGGTGCGGGAAGCGAGAACGCTACAGCACGACCACGAGCTGCGGACATCAGGTAGTGAAGAGAGACGAAAATTTAATAGTCATGGGTGACTGGAATTCGAGAGTAGGAAAAGGGAGAGAAGGAAACAAAGTAGGTGAATATGGATTGGGGGTAAGAAATGAAAGAGGGAGCCGTCTGGTAGAATTTTGCACAGAGCATAACTTAATCATAGCTAACACTTGGTTCAAGAATCATAAAAGAAGGTTGTATACATGGAAGAATCGTGGAGATACTAGAAGGTATCAGATAGATTATATAACGGTAAGACAGAGATTTAGGAACCATGTTTTAAATTGTAAGACATTTCCAGGGGCAGATGTGGACTCTGACCACACTCTATTGGTTATGAACCGTAGATTAAAACTGAAGAAACTGCAAAAAGGTGGGAATCTAAGGAGATGGGACCTGGATAAACTGACTAAACCAGAGGTTGTACAGAGTTTCAGGGAGAGCATAAGGGAACAATAGACAGGAATGGGGGAAATAAATACAGTAGAAGAACAATGGGTAGCTCTGAGGGACGAAGTAGTGAAGGCAGCAGAGGATCAAGTAGGTAAAAAGACGAGGGCTAGAAGAAATCCTTGGGTAACGGAAGAAATATTGAATTTAATTGATGAAAGGCGAAAATATAAAAATGCAGTAAATGAAGCAGGCAAAAAGTAATACAAACGTCTTAAAAATGAGATCGACAGGAAGTGCAAAATGGCTAAGCAGGGATGACCAGAGGACAAATGTAAGATTGTAGAGGCTTATCTCACGAGGGGTAAGATAGATACTGCCTACAGGAAAATTAAAGAGACCTTTGGAGAAAAGACAACCACTTGCATGAACATCAAGAGCTCAGATGGAAACCCAGTTCTAAGCAAAGAAGGGATAGCAGAAAGATGGAAGGTGTATATTAGGGGCCTATACAAGGGCGATGTACTTGAGGACAATATTATGGAAGAGGATGTAGATGAAGATGAAATGGGAGATACGATACTGCGTGAAGAGTTTGACAGAGCACTGAAAGACCTGATTCGAAACAAGGCCCCGGGAGTAGACAAAATTCCATTAGAACTACTGACGGCCTTGGGAGAGCCATTCCTGACAAAACTCTACCATCTAGTGAGCAAGATGTATGAGACAGGCGAAGTCGCAGCTGCAAAATACTAACACGGATTCTTTACAGACGAATGGAAAAACTGGTAGAAGCCGACCTCGCGGAAGATCAGTTTGGATTCCGTAGAAATATTGGAACACGTGAGTCAATACTGACCTTACGACTTATCTTAGAAGAAAGATTAAGGAAAGGCAAACCTACGTTTCTAGCATTTGTAGACTTAGAGAAAGCTTTTGACAATGTTGACTGGAATACTCTCTTTCAAATTCTAAAGGTGGTAGGGGTAAAATACAGGGAGCGAAAGGCTATTTACAATTTGTACAGAAACCAGATGGCAGTTATAAGAGTCGAGGGGCATGAAAGGGAAGCAGTGGTTGGAAAGGAGTGAGACAGGGTTGTAGCCTATCCCCTATGTTATTCAATCTGTATATTGAGCAAGCAGTAACGGAAACAAATGAAAAATTCGCAGTAGGTATTAAAATCCACGGAGAAGAAATAAAAACTTTGAGGTTCGCCGATGACATTGTAATTCTGTCAGAGACAGCAAAGGACTTGGAAGAGCAGTTGAACGGATTGGAAAGTGTCTTGAAAGGAGGATATAAGATGAACATCAACAAATGCAAAACGAGGATAATGGAATATAGTCGAATTAAGTCGGGTGATGCTGAGGGAATTAGATTAGGAAATGAGACACTTAAAGTAGTAAAGGAGTTTTGCTATTTAGGGAGTAAAATAACTGATGATGGTCGAAGTAGAGAGGATATAAAATGTAGACTGGCAATGGCAAGGAAAGCATTTCTGAAGAAAAGAAGTTTGTTAACATCGAGTATATATTTAAGTGTCAGGAAGTCGTTTGTGAAAGTATTTGTATGGAGTGTAGCCATGTATGGAAGTGAAACATGGACGATAAATAGTTTGGACAAGAAGAGAATAGAAGCTTTCGAAATGTGGTGCTACAGAAGATTGCTGAAGATTAGATGGGTATATCACATAACTACTGAGGAGGTATTGAATAGGATTGGGGAGAAGTTTGTGGCACAGCTTGATTAGAAGAAGAGACCGGTTGGTAGGACATGTTCTAAGGCATCAAGGGATCAGAAATTTATTATTGGAGGGCAGCGTGGAGGGTAAAAATCGTAAAGGGAGACCATGAGATGAATTTACTAAGCAGAATCAGAAGGATGTAGGTTGCAAAAAAAAAAAAAAAAAAAAAAAAAAAAAAATGGTTCAAATGGCTCTGAGCACTATGGGACTGAATAGCTGTGGTCATCAGTCCCCTAGAACTTAGAACTACTTAAACCTAACTAACCTAAGGACATCACACACATCCATGCCCGAGGCAGGATTCGAACCTGCGACCGTAGCAGTCGCGCGGTTCCGGACTGCGCGCCTAGAATCGCGAGACCACCGCGGCCGGCTGATGTAGGTTGCAGTAAGTACTGGGAGATGAAGAAGCTTGCAAAGGATAGGGTAGCATGGAGAGCTGCATCAGACCAGTCTTGGGACTGAAGACCACCACCACCACCACCACCACCACCACCACAACAACAACAACAACAACAACATATATGGTACATTCTGCAATTTTTTAATGATTGCAAAAACAGTTCCTTTCTCTGTGGAACACAAATATATTTTGCCTTCAGTACACTGCACAAATGTGAAACCCTCTCTTGAGGACGAACGGCATCTCAAACAAGTTTTCTGGTTTTCTTCGTCACGTCAGGTTGACGCGGCATTTGCTGTTTGTGATGGCACAGGCTTTAGTATTCTGTGTCGTTTCCTCTTTGGAAATGCGTCGTCTTCTTCGTCATGTATCGCCTCTTCTTCCCCACTCTCGTTTCGTCCTATATTCTCTCTTGAGAATGTGAAAGCATAGGTCGTCGCCGAATGCAGATCCAGTGCCACATCGAAAAAATTGTATTATTGTGACGAAATAAATAATTTATTCGAGAGCGTTCTGTGTATTACCGTATCATAGCTTATTCTGTCCGCCCCCGGTAGCTGAGTGGTCAGCGTGACAGACTGTCAATCCTAAGGGCCCTGGTTCGATTACCGGCTGGGTCGGAGATTTTCTCCGCTCAGGGACTGGGTGTTGTGTTGTCCTAATCATCATCATTTCATCCCCATCGACTTGCAGGTCGCCGAAGTGGCGTCAATTCGAAAGACCTGCACCAGGCGAGCGGTCTACCCGCCGGGATGCCCTAGCCACACGACATTTCCATAGCTTATTCTAAACATATAATAGTTTAAAATTATAAAAAGCAAATCAAATTACCTTTACTTCTCGAAGCCATTAGACACACACACACACACACACAGAGAGAGAGAGAGAGAGAGAGAGAGAGAGAGACAGACAGACAGACTTTCTATATATCAAGATTATTATTTCGCAGGGTTATCAGCAATAATAACAACGCAAAGAGTAGGAATATACACACATCAAAAAAAGTTTTGCATCACCTCAGTTCCGAGATTTCCGCAACCTGCACAGAAAACTGGAATACAGGTAAACAGAAACATCATTTCCGGCCTTTTACTGCTTATGAAAACCACACATTGCATGTTGTACCACAATAGAGCGAGACCTTCAGAGGCGGTGGTCCAGATTTCTGTACACACCGGTACCTCTAATACACAGTAGCACGTCCTCTTGTATTGATGCATGCCTGTATTCATCGTGGCATACTATCCACAAGTTCATCAAGCCACTGTTGGCCAGATTGTCCCACTCCTCGGCGGCGATTCGGCGTAGATCGCTCAGAGTGGTTGGTGGGTCACGTCATCCATAAACAGCCCTATTCAGTCCATCCCAGGAATGTTCGATAGGGTTCATGTCTGGAGAACATGCAGGCCACTCTACTCGAGCGATGTCGTTTTCCTGAAGTAAGTCATTCACAATGTGTGCACGATGAGGGCGCGAATCGTCGTGCATGAAGACGAATGCCTCGCCAGTATGCTGCCGATATCGTTGCACTATTGGTCGGAGGATGGCATTCACGTATTGTACAGCCGTTACGTCGCCTTCCATGATCACCAGCGCCATACGTCGGCCCCACATAATGTCACCCCAAAACAGCAGGGAACCTCCACCTTGCTGCACTCGCTGGACAATGTGTCTAAGGCGTTCAGCCAGACCGGGTCGTCTCCAACACATCTCTGACGATTGTCTGGTTGACGGCATATGCGACTCTCATCTCTGAAGAGAACGTGATGCTAATCCTGAGCGGTCCAATCGGCATGTTGTTGGGCCCATCTGTACCACGCTGCATGGTGTCGTGGTTACAAAGATGGACCTCACCGTATTCGTCGGGAGTGAAGTTGCTCATCAAGCAATTATTGCGCACAGCTTGAGTCGTAACAGGAGGTCCTGTGGCTGCACGAAAAACATTATTCGACATGATGGCGTCGATGTCAGGGTTCCTCCGAGCCATAATCGTTAGGTAGCGGTCAAAATGGTTCAAATGGCTATAAGCACTATGGCACTTAACATCTGAGGTCATCAGGACCTAAGGACATCACACACGTCCGTGCCCAAGGCAGGATTCGAACTTGCGACCGTAGCAGCAGCGCGGTTCCGGACTAGAACCGCTCGGCCACATCGGCCTGCGTAGGTAGCGGTCATTCACTGCAGTAGTAGCCCTTAGGCGGCCTGAGCGAGGTATGTCATCGACAGTTCCTGTGTCTCTGTATCTCCTCCATGTCCGAACAACATCGCTTTGGTTCACTCCGAGACGCCTGGACACTTCCCTTGTTGAGAGACCTTCCTGGCACAAAATAACAATGCGGACGCGATCGAACCGCGGTATTGACCGTCTAGGCATGGTTGAACTACAGACAGCACGAGCCGTGTATCTCATTCGTGGTGGAATGACTGGAACTGATCGGCTGTCGGACCCCCTCCGTCGAATAGGCACTGCTCATGCATGGTTGTTTACATCTTCGGGCGGGTTTAGTAACCATCTCTGAACAGTCAAAGAGACTGTGTCTGTTATACAGTATCCACAGTTAATGTCTATCTTCAGGAGTTCTGGGAACCGGGGTGATACAAAACATTTTTTGATGTGTGTATGCTCGCAATTAATTAGGAGCGGATGAAACGAATTCCAGACCAATTAACGACAAGAATGACAGTACGAATACAGTTCTCCTCTCTCGCAGTCGGTATTTATTGTCGAATATACGAGAACGATCCAGTAGGTAGCTGTGTATCATGTATGGTTTGTAGGTTGAGTTTCAAGAAGAACGAGTCGGTTGTTGTAGGTCATTTACAATTACGTGAATCATTGCTAGAATCGTATCGTAATCCTATCAGCGCGGCTTTTGTATGCGAATGTTGCTCTGAGGTGACGAAAGTCCTGCGATACCTCCCACCATCGTGACTGACTCAAGCCAACTAGAAACAATGAGGTACGCCATTCCGGGGGGGTGGGGGTGGGGGACGCGCTCTTACTGGCTAGCACTTATGACGTCGCGGGAATACACTTCACCGCAATGCGCGAGAGTTTTAACGCTAGTATTATAAGCTGTATGTTTTTAAGGGCAGATGCACAATATTAAGCATGGCTTGGATCAAAAGTTGTAGTAAATGTACATTCGTATGCCACCTTCAAATACTTACTGGCTAGCACTTATGACGTCGCGGGAATACACTTCACCGCAATGCGCGAGAGTTTTAACGCTAGTATTATAAGCTGTATGTTTTTAAGGGCAGATGCACAATATTAAGCATGGCTTGGATCAAAAGTTGTAGTAAATGTACATTCGTATGCCACCTTCAAATACTTATTGTAAAAAGCCAAAACATCTTACTGCGCTCATACCTACCGTTGCTCAGGAAAATCACGACGCACCCCACTCAAGATTTTTCTTCGGAGAAACTTTTTTATGTTTTCTTTTTTGGCTTGTGTGTTCAGACGACTTATTCTAATTAAGATTCTTGGCCTTAAGTAGAGAGAAATCACTTTGTGGTGTATTTCGGGAAATTTTGACGTTATTGTAAGTTATCTTTTACATCGCTTCGTCAGAATTAGCAACATGTAGCTCATGAAAAGTGCAAAGTATTACTTAAAACTACTTTATTTTATTGAACAAGCCAAATGATGGAGAGGTGAGCCCATCTCTAGATATTTCGGAGATCTAGTCATTGTTGTGGTCTTCAGTCCTGAGACTGGCTTGATGCAGCTCTCCATGCTACTCTATCCTGTGCAAGCTTGTTCGTCTCCCAGTACTTACTGCAACCTACATTCTTCTGAATCTGCTTTGTGTATTATCTCTTGGTCTCCCTCTACGATTTTTACCCTCCACGCTGCCCTCCAATGCTAAATTTGTGATCCCTTGATGCCTCAGAACATGCCCTACCAACCGGTCCCTTCTTCTTGTCAAGTTGTGCCACAAGCTCCTCTTCTCCCCTATTCTGTTCAATACCTCCTCATTAGTTACGTGATCTACCCATCTAATCTTCAGGATTCTTCTGTAGCATCACATTTCGAAAGCTTCTATTCTCTTCTTGTGTAAACTATTTATCGTCCATGTTTCACTGCCATACATGGTTACACTCCATACAAATACTTTCAGAAACGACTTCCTGACACTTAAATCTGCACTCGATGTTAACAAATTTCTCTTATTCAGAAACGCCTTCCTTGCTATTGCCAGTCTACATTTTATATCTTCTCTACTTCGACCATCATCAGTTATTTTGCTCCCCAAATAGCAAAACTCCTTTACTACTTTGTCTCATTTCCTAATCTAATTCCCTCAGCATCACCCGACTTAATTCGACTACATTCCAGTATCCTCGTTTTGCATTTGTTGATGTTAATCTTATATCCTCCTTTCAAGACACTGTCTATTCTAGTCATTACCGGTGGTGTAATCTGAATCCGGAAGAATTTTGTCTGAGAATGGGCAAATGTCACTGTAAGATCAAAGCCGTTCTCCTTGTTGCCTTATTGCAGAAGAAAACTGGCAATTGACTCAAGATAATAAAAAGTGTGAGGTCACATCGTGGAACATTAATACTTTGTATTCAAGTTATTAATACGTCTATGTTCCTCCAAGAGCCGACGGAATATTCCATAAATAGTTACGTAATATAACTTTCGTGCGTGTATCATTGTAGACAACATCAAAAGTTGCAACTTCCGAATTGAATTATCTAAGTATGTTGAACATATGACATTTCTCCTTTTTCCCATTTACTCTTCATATATTAACAACCATAGGCTGCCCATGGGTAACCGTGTGTGACTGCGTTCTTGGTAGTTCCCCAGTTTGAGGAATTTCTGACTTCAGCTACTAGGTCATTTACATGCATTGTGAAATGTAATGGACCTGTAACACTGCCCTGAAACCCGCACAAAAGCATCTCTCCGTTTAGAATGACATACCGTATTCTGTTTGTTAGAAAGTACGTAATACTTTGAGGTGAGAAAATCATGGGATAACTCCATATGTCATGTCCGGCATAGTGCAGCAGTTCGTCGGTACACGGAGTCAACAAGTCGGTAAAAGTCCCTTTGCAGAAATTTTGAGCCGTGCTGCCTCTACAGCAATCCACAATTGCGAAAGTGTTGCTGGTGCAACATTTTGTGCGTGACCTGAGCTCTTGATTCTGTCCCATTTCGGGCGATCTGGGTGGCCTAATCATTCGGTCCAATTGTCCAGACTGTCCTTCAGACTAATCGCGAACAATATAGGCCAGGCGACATGGCGCATAGTGATATGTAAAAATTCCATCGTCGTTTGGGAACATAAAATACATGAATGGCTGCATACGGTCTCCAGCTATCCGAACACAACCATTTCCAGTCAATAATCGGTTCAATTGGAACAGAGGACCCACACTATTCCACGTGAAAGCAGTCCACACCATTATGGAGCAGCCACCAGCTTGCACAGCGCCTTGTTGATGGCCTGCGTCCATGGTATCGTAGGGTCTACGCAACACTGGGACCCTACCGTCAGCTCTTACCAACTGAAATCGGAACTCGTCTGACCAGGCCACGGTTTTCCAGTCGCCTAGGGTCCAGCCGATACGGTCACGAGCCCAGGATAGGCGCTGAAGGCGATGTCGTGATGTTAGCAAAGGCACTCACGTTGATCGTTTGCAGCCGTAGCCCATTAACGAGACATTTCGCCGCACTGCCCTAATGGATACGTACGTCATACGTCCCGCATTGATTTCTGCGGTTATTTCACGCAGTGATACTTGTATATTAGCACTGAAAACTCTACGCAAACGCCGCTGCTCTCGGTAGTTAAAACGACGGCCGTGGGCCACTGCGTCGTCCGTGGTGAGATTGTAAGGCGTTCACCACCCTGCTGGAGCAAATGTAATTTCGATGTCTTGCTCACACGCTGCCTGCGACAGAAAGTAAATTTGCTGCAATAGAGTCGCAGGTCGGAGCAGTCTCGGCAGTTGTTGCAGTCGCTCGCTGCTACAGGCCAGTCGTAGTCTGTCGCTGGTACAGTCAGTTTTTCTAATGATTCATATCTCGGGGTGAATCTCAGACAAATGTTATCCAGTATTAGTAGATAGGTCAGCACTGCACTATGCTGTGCCATTTACGAGCAGATATACAGACAGCGTTATCCGGCGACACCATCACGAGGTAAGAATTCAGTTTATTTCTCACGGACAGATTTAGATTGATTTCACAGGCCCATGGCGTAGTATTGCTTACGTCAAAATTTATCAGTTTTCATGAGTTAAGATAAAAAAAATTATCAATTATTTTATGCGGGAAGTTTACACTATGCAGTGCTGGCGTATCTACTAATACTGGACATTTGTCTGAGATCTGAATTATTAGAAAAACTGAATTTGATTATTGACATAGCTGCACAGCTGGTCGTCTGGTTACTAAAGAACACATGACTATGAGCTGAGAAAACTTCTGAAACATTTAAATTTAAATAAATGACTGGATCGGGACTCGAAATGACTTAAGGCAAAATTATCCCTTCCTTTTTTGTAGACTGGTAAAAAATTATATTCTGAAAATCGTTTACATTACTGATAAAGATCTGCAATCCATTATACGAAATATTGAATACTACAAATCTGGGTGAACTGGTACTGACGAATCACAAAAAGATTGAAACAAATTCATATTAACATCTCAGACAAGTGACTTAACTACGCGCATGACAATAAAAATAATCAAATTTACCTTACAATGCATGGCTATGAACTGCGCTGTACCAGCGACAAACTACAACTGCCCTGTAGCAGCGAGCCACTGCAACTGCCGAGACCGCTCTGACCTGCGACTCTATTGCAGCAAAGATACACTACTGGCCATTAAAATTACTACACCACGAAGATGACGTGCTACAGACGCGAAATTTAACCGAGAGGAAGAAGATGCTGTGATATTCAAATCATTAGCTTCTCAGAGCATTCACACCATGTTGGCGCCGGTGGCGACACCTACAACGTGCTGACATGAGGAAAGTTTCCATCCGATTTCTCATACACAAACGGCAGTTGACCGGCGTTGTCTGGTCAAACGTTGTTGTGATGCCTCGTGTAAGGAGGAGAAATGCGTACCATCACGTTTCCGACTTTGATAAAGGTCGGATTGTAGCCTATCGCGATTGCGGTTTATCGTATCGCGACATTGCTGCACGCGTTGGTCGAGATCCAATTACTGTTAGCAAAATATGGAATCGGTGGGTTCAAGGGGGTAATACGGAGCGGCGTGCTGGATCCCAACGGCCTCGTATCACTAGCAGTCGAGATGACAGGCATCTTATCTACATGGCTGCAACGGATCGTGCAGCCACGTCTCGATCCCTGAGTCAACAGATGGGGACGTTTGCAAGACAACAACAATCTGCACGAACAGTTCGACGACGTTTGCAGCAGCATGGACTATCAGCTCGGAGACTATGGCTGCGGTTACCCTTGACGCTGCATCACAGACAGAAGCGCCTGCGATGGTGTACTCAACGACGAACCTGGGTGCACGAATGTCATCATGATGGTCGCATCCGTGTTTGGCCAAATCGTGGTGAACGCACATTGGAAGCGTGTATTGGTCATCGCCATACTGGCGTATCACCCGGCGTGATGGTATGGGGTGCCATTGGTTACACGTCTCGGTCATCTCTTGTTCGCATTGACGGCACTTTGAACAGTGGACGTTACTTCAGATGTGTTAGGACCCGTCGCTCTATCCTTCATTCGATCCCCACGAAACCCTACAGCAGGATAATGCACGACCGCATGTTGCAGGTCCTGTACGAGCCTTTCTGGATACAGAAAATGTTCGACTGTTGCCCTGGACAGCACATTCTCCAGATCTCTCCCCAATTGAAAACCTCTGGTCAATGGTGGCCGAGCAACTGGCTCGTCACAAAACGCCAGTCACTACTCTTGACGAACTGTGGTATCGTGTTGAAGTTGCATGGGCGGCTGTACCTGTACAATTCATCCAAGCTCTGTTTGACTCAATACCCAGGCGTATCAAGGCCGTTATTACGGCCAGATGTGGTTGTTCTGGGTACTGATTTATCAGGATCTATGCACCCAAATTACTTGAAAATGTAATCACATGTCAGTTCTAGTATAATATATTTGTCCAATGAATACCCGTTTATCATCTGCATTTCTTCTTGGTGTAGCATTTTTAATGGCCAGTAGTGTATTTTCTGACGCAGGCAGCGTGTGAGCAATACGTCGAAATTACATTTGCTCCAGCAGGGTGGTGAACCCCTTACAAGATGTAATGCCTGAAATGTGGTATTCTCGGCACACTCGTGACACTGTGGATCTCGAAATATTGAATTCCGTATCGATTTTCGAAAAGTAATGTCTCTTGCGTTTGTCACCAGCTACCATTCCGCATTCAAAGCCTGTTAAATTTCGTCGTGCGGCGAGAATCTTGCCTGAAACCTTCCTACACGAATCACCAGAGTGCAAATGATAGCTACACAAACGCACTGTCCATTTTGTACCTCGTGTAAGCGGTAACATCGCCATGTATGTATGTGCATATCGCTATCCCCAGACTTTAGTCACCTCAGTGTTTATATTCGGTGGACAGGGAAATGGTCACTGCCGCGTCTCAAAGTGGAGGGACGATTGGAAACGGGATTGCTGCGGGTGATTATGCCATCGCAACAGCTCAGGTGAGTCGAACCGTTTCGTCCGCCAAATGCTGCCCTGAGAACGCCGGACTGCGCATCGCTGAGTGTTTGTACGTGCCCGGCGGCAGCTCGTTACTGCGACTGGAAGCGCTGGCCAGATGAGCCGCGTGTTAACCGAGTACCGAGCCGCGACCAAATGGCGCGTCCCGTGCCTTTGTCGCGGTCACTCGACGGTCCCTGCTTACGTGACGCAGATTGTCCGTGTCGGCTGCCGCCCGCCGTTTGGAGGGGCGGGTCTTCAGCGCCTCCGAGCATTCTTCTAGCCACACGCGACAGGCACTCGGAAGTCTCTCACTTACCGTCGTAGTGGACGCGTCGTGGGTTCGAAACTCGCCGGTTCGTCCGCTGTTCACGTCGCGCCTGTTCCTATGATTCGCCATTATGAAGGGGCTTCTTGACGACTACGAGGACACACGATTCCCACATTGTGTAAGGGAATTGGGAGGGTGGAGAACCGGGCTAACGATTCGAGAGGGCGGGGTGTCGATGAGATAGAAAAAATGACCTGTCCTGATGTTGGAACACTGCGATAGTGGTGCAGAGCAGCATACTTGCAGCGAAAGCTGCAACCGTGGGATTAGCGCCCGGTCCGATTCCACCTGTCTACTTTGGCCAGTGATGTCATGTTTGGAATAAACAGCATAGCTGGGAGCTCCGGTGTTAGGCTGGTAATGGGCCCCTTTAAAGAAGGAATCCAATGTGCACTCCGTGTGCGTACCAGGAGGAACCATTCCAGATGTCGAACGAGTGCTTCCAGTCGCCGTGAAGAGCACAGGGTGCAGCCAGTTGCACGTGGTGTCTCGGGTCGGTGCTAACCGATGTGTTTTACGGGGAACCCAATGCTAATTTAAAATATAACTTATTTCATGATACACTTGTAAGAGAATTTGAAAACTGTTTTCCAAAGAAAGTAGTTAAATCAAATTATAAGAAACCATGCAGTAAACCTTGGCTTACTAAAGGAATAAAAGTATCTTGTAACCACAAACGGGAACTGTATCTAACAACAAGAAAGAGTAATGATCCAGAAACATCCAAATATTACAAAACTACTGTGCTACATTAAGAAAGGTTATTAAAAAGTCCAGAAGCATGTGCATCAGCCAGCCGCGGTGGCCGAACGGTTCTAGGCGCTTCAGTCTGGAACTGCCTCGGGCATGGATGTGTGTAATGTCCTTAGGTTAGTTAGGTTTAAGTAGTTCTAAGTTCTAGGGGACTGATGACCTCAGATGTTAAGTTCCATAGTGCTCAGAGCCATTTGAACCATGTGCATCATGTCTGAGATTAATACCTCTGATAACAAAATCAAAACAATTTGGAATATTATAACAAAGGAGACAGGGCAACCTAGAGTACAGGATGACAGCATTACCATCAAAGCGAATGCAAACTTGACAAACAATAAGCTGGAAGTCGAAAACATTTAGAATTATCATTTTTAAATGTTTTAGAGAAAATAGGATCTAAATGTTCATTAGAAGAAGCAAGGCAGTTAATGGAAGAGGCCTTACCCACACAATTTGATACAATGGAAATTCCACCCACCTCTCCATGTAATAGCTCTCTGAAGCAGGGTATTTTCCCAGATAGACTGAAGTATCCCATTGTTAAACCATTGCATAAAAAAGGGATACGTCTGATGTCAACAACTACCGCCCAATCTCTCTTCTGACTGCCTTATCCAAAATTATTGAAAAAGTAATGTATTGTACAGTAGCTTAACACCTTTGTAAAAATAAAGTTTTAACAAAATGTCAGTTTGGTTTCCAGAAAGATTTTTCAACGGCAAATGCTATATATACTTACACAAATGAAATATTAAATGCGCTGACTAACCGGAAGTGACCCATTGGGATTTTTTGTGATCTCTCAAAGGCTTTTGATTGTGTAAATCATGCAATACTTCTAGATAAGCTCAAGTACTGTGGTACATATGGTTTAAACCATGCCTAACTGGAAGAGTGCAGAAAGTTGAAATAATCTGTTCACATAATATGCAGAAACTGGTGATTTCTCAAACTGGGGAACACTCAAGAATGGGGTGCCGCAAGGTTCGGTCTTGGGTCCTCTGCTGTTCTTAATATATATTAATCACTCACCATTCTATATTCACGAAGATGCAAAGCTGGTTCTTTTTGCCGATGATACAAGTATAGCTATCACACCCAACTGACAAGAGTTAACTGATGAAATTGTAAACGATGTTTTTCAGAAAATCATTAAGTGGTTCTCTGCAAATGGGCTCTCATTAAACTTTGACAAAACACAGTATATACAGTTCTACACAGTAAATGAAATGACACCATTAATAAATATAGACTTCGATCAGAAATCGGTAGCTAAGGTAGAATATTCAAAATTTCTAGGTGTATGCATTGATGAGGGGTTGAACTGGAAAAAACACACTGAGGATCTGCTGAAACGTTTGAGTTCAGCTACTTATGCTATTAGGGTCATTGCAAATTTTGGCGATATACATCTCAGTAAATTAACTTACCACGCCTATTTTCATTCTCTGCCTTCGTGTGGCATCATATTCTGGGGTAGCTCATCATTGAGTAAATGAGTGTTCATTGCAGAAAAGCGTGTAATCAGAATAATTGCTGGAGCTCATCCAAGATCATCCTGCAGACACCTATTTAAAGAGCTAGGGATCTTCACTGTAGCCTCACAATGTATATATTCACTTATGAAATTTGTTATTAACAATCCGAACGAATTCAAAAGTAATAGCAGTGTACATGGCTACAACACTAGGAGAAAGGATGATCTTCACTACTCAAGGTTAAATCTAACTTTGGCTCAGAAAGGGGTAAATTATGCTGCCACGAAAGTCTTTGGTCACTTACCTAATAGCATCAAAAGTCTGACAGATAGCCATATAGCATTTAAAAGGAAATTAAAAGAATTTCTGAATGGGAACTTCTTCTACTCATTAGATGAATTTTTGGATATAGTAAGTGGTTAATTTCCCCACCCCACCAAAAAAATAAGTAAATAAAATAAAAAAAATAAAAATAAGAATATTAAGTGTCGTGTAATATTTCGTGTAATGTAATATCTTGAATAGACATCTTTTATTAACCTGACACGTTCCACATCATTACGAAGTGTCGTATTGATGAACTATGGAACAAGTACTAATCTAATGTAATCTTGTCTCGCATTGGATCGGAAGAGATTTTCTCTGGTTTCGGTAAAGTCCGCCAGTCTTGCTTCGGAGATGAAGGTGGAGCTCAACACCTGCAACATCTTCGATATAACAGACTGGTACACAGCCGTGTGGAGGGTTTGAGTCAGAGGCTCAGGCGGTTTTGCGACCGTGTGGGCTGTAAATTCGTCGACTTGCGCAGTAGGGTGGAGGGTTTCCAGGTTCCGCAAAACACAAGTGTACTACATGCAGGAAGCGGCTACACGGGTAGCAGGGGCCGTGTGGGGAGCGGACTGGTTTTTTTATGTTAGAGTCTCTAGAGAAATTACAGATAGGTTGTCAGTCTAAAATCGTGCAAGACAGACACAGGAAAGGAGACTTATAATCAGTTCATCATAAGGATAACCCTGATAACGCCACGTATTCTTCCGCGTTTGCCTGAATCTCATTGGACTTCATATCACGTGGAGCGAAAGCCAAGCTGTGACCAGTACAGTCAAGTACGATCAAAAGGATACGTTTTATGATTTGTTACACGCACATAGATTGAGTGATGATGCGGGACAACAGCTAGTCCAATTAACCTGCAATGGTGTGAGCAGTTGCATTTCAGAAGTAACAAGAGACGAGCGAAGAAATAATATAGCTTCGAATGTCATTTGCTTTTTTAAAGAAAATGAAATAATATTCCGAGAAACTGCAACACTACCGCGCATTTCTTTGTTGACCAGACGGAAAGCATAAAATGCACTGGTTCTCACGTGACATAATATTCTGATTACAAATAAGAGTGACGAAAATTTCTAACTTCAACATAGGGTAACTTTTCTGAGCGAGCTGTGTGTAATGAAAAAGCATACTGCAGTGGTTTCACCGTACTGCTGAAGCCATTGAAGGTATTAATTACAGTCAGTCGACTGGTAATCTCTTAGCTCCTTCCTTATCCGAAACCGAGAAATACATTTCAGTTCTGGAAATGTCACCTGCTACGTTGATAACGAGCCTATCAACAAGAGAATCCAAAAAGCCAACCAGGCGAAGCATTTTCTCTTCTTCTTCTATGACGAGCGGTTCTATATCCCGCCAGTGTTCGGCAGTGACGTGTGAATAAGCTGCGTGCGTTACTCCAGTACGTCTGGAAGCTTAACACTATTGTTACTTCTCGGGCCAAATCCCGCAGTTTGGCTCCAGATCAGTTCTGTTGGGTTCCTATTGTAATGGTACAGTAGCAAATGTAAAAATGCAGCATTTGTATGATTTGCTCGATGCTGTGAAAATGATTGTGTTTCATGTTTCTGCGAAATTTATCTACCTCTGTGGTATAGAACGATGGACATAGTCCAAATAAAGAGGATTTGTTTTTTATTTTTGCCTTAAAAACTTAAATGGTTATGTTTTCTTAATTTAAGCAACGTTTATGAACAGTCTTTCATAAAACATCGATAACTAAGAATTTGTATTTGAAATTCAAACAGGAATTTCGCGTCCGATATGTAATTAGAAACAAGAAGACGTGCATTATTCATAAAAAAATGATGAGTTTTATAATTATGAGATGTAGATATTTCAAATTGAACGAGAAAAAAAATAATTAGGGGAAAATTTGAACCAACGAACCATGAAATGAAATTAACTATCATTCAATTACACTACCGACTGCGCTGTATGTGCAACGTAAGTTTAACACATACAGTGGCTGTGAAAACTTCAAAGCTGGTTATCTCCGTAAATTTTTGAAAAACATTAAGAACAGCCTATTTCTCGGTACTTTTTAACCGTGTTTCACACGCGTGTTTCACTACGGAACAGAAAGCAGCCTCAGAGACTTTTATACTGCGTATTAACAGCGCGACAATCAGAGCACAACGCTGCAGAGACTGTGACTGTACAAGCTTCTTGAAATAACAAATACTTAGCTAAAGCGTGATTCAGAAAAACTTTGGTGGCTGTTAATACATTTGAATATCCTAAAGTTTCATTTAAGGTAATTTAGCAATAATATATTTAATACCTAAGTAGGACCTACTTCCAAGAGCGTAACAACACCAGTGTACGTATACTACGGTTTCTGTTTGTTTACATCAGATTTATTCTTATGATGAACGGATTATAGGAACAATCGATATTGTGGTTGTAAATTATCACAGCTGTCTTGGAAAAGAACCAGAGTTCCAAGCGTTAATGGAAAGCGTTGAATCACAAATCCTTATAGGTACATAAAGCTGGCTAAAGCTGGAAATAAGTTCAGCCCAAGTACACTCCTGGAAATTGAAATAAGAACACCGTGAATTCATTGTCCCAGGAAGGGGAAACTTTATTGACACATTCCTGGGGTCAGATACATCACATGATCACACTGACAGAACCACAGGCACATAGACACAGGCAACAGAGCATGCGCAATGTCGGCACTAGTACAGTGTATATCCACCTTTCGCAGCAATGCAGGCTGCTATTCTCCCATGGAGACGATCGTAGAGATGCTGGATGTAGTCCTGTGGAGCGGCTTGCCATGCCATTTCCACCTGGCGCCTCAGTTGGACCAGCGTTCGTGCTGGACGTGCAGACCGCGTGAGACGACGCTTCATCCAGTCCCAAACATGCTCAATGAGGGACAGATCCGGAGATTTTGCTGGCCAGGGTAGTTGACTTACACCTTCTAGAGCACGTTGGGTGGCACGGGATACATGCGGACGCGCGTTGTCCTGTTGGAACAGCAAGTTCCCTTGCCGGTCTAGGAATGGTAGAACGATGGGTTCGATGACGATTTGGATGTACCGTGCACTATTCAGTGTCCCCTCGACGATCACCAGTGGTGTACGGCCAGTGTAGGAGATCGCTCCCCACACCATGATGCCGGGTGTTGGCCCTGTGTGCCTCGGTCGTATGCAGTCCTGATTGTGGCGCTCACCTGCACGGCGCCAAACACGCATACGACCATCATTGGCACCAAGGCAGAAGCGACTCTCATCGCTGAAGACGACACGTCTCCATTCGTCCCTCCATTCACGCCTGTCGCGACACCACTGGAGGCGGGCTGCACGATGTTGGGGCGTGAGCGGAAGACGGCCTAACGGTGTGCGGGACCGTAGCCCAGCTTCATGGAGACGGTTGCGAATGGTCCTCGCCGATACCCCAGGAGCAACAGTGTCCCTAATTTGCTGGGAAGTGGCGGTGCGGTCCCCTACGGCACTGCGTAGGATCCTACGGTCTTGGCGTGCATCCGTGCGTCGCTGCGGTCCGGTCCCAGGTCGACGGGCACGTGCACCTTCCGCCGACCACTGGCGACAACATCGATGTACTGTGGAGACCTCACGCCCCACGTGTTGAGCAATTCGGCGGTACGTCCACCCGGCCTCCCGCATGCCCACTATACGCCCTCGCTCAAAGTCCGTCAACTGCACATACGGTTCACGTCCACGCTGTCGCGGCATGCTACCAGTGTTAAAGACTGCGATGGAGCTCCGTATGCCACGGCAAACTGGCTGACACTGACGGCGGCGGTGCACAAATGCTGCGCAGCTAGCGCCATTCGACGGCCAACACCGCGGTTCCTGGTGTGTCCGCTGTGCCGTGCGTGTGATCATTGCTTGTACAGCCCTCTCGCAGTGTCCGGAGCAAGTATGGTGGGTCTGACACACCGGTGTCAATGTGTTCTTTTTTCCATTTCCAGGAGTGTACGTAGATAGTTCCTGTGACTTCGTATGGGTAACGGTTACACGTGACAAACGAAATAAATTAATAATTGGATCCTTTTACCGACCCCCGACTGAGATGATACAGTTGCTGAACAGTTCAAACAAAACATGAGACTCATTTCAAATAGCTACTCCGCTAATGCAATTATAGTTGTTGATTACTTCAATCTATCCACGATATGTTGGCAAAAGTATATGTTTGAAGTCGGTGGCAAGCATAAAGTGTCGTCCGAAATCGTACAGAGTGCCTGCCCTCTCCGAAAATCTGAAGAACTAGTTCAGGTGCCCACACGAAGCGTAAATGGTTGCGAAAACATACTTGAACTCTTAGCAACAATTAATCCTTCCCAAATAAGGAGCACCATGACAGATACAAGGATTAGTGATCGCAAGGTTGTTGTAGCTAGACTGTATACCGTAACATCCGACCCACCAAAAATAAACGCTGAATACATCTACTTAAAAAAGCAAGTAAAAATTCGCTTGGCACTTTTCAAAGAGACAGTCGGGACTCCTTCCAGTCTGGCTACATAAGCGTGCACATGATGTGGTTTACATTCAAAGAAATACTATCGACGGCAATAAACTAATAAAGGATGGTACTGAGCCCTCATGGTAAACAAAACAGGTCTGAACACTATTGCAGAAGCAAAATCATAAGCATGTCAAATTTAAAAGAACGCAAAAGCTCCAAGGTTTGACTAAGTTTTAAAGAAGCTCGAAATTTAGCGCTAGATACTTTTAATAGTTTCCGCAACGATACTCTGTTTCGAAATCTGGCATAAAACCCAAAGAGATTGTGACATTCTTTAAAGTACACCAGTGGCAAGACGCAATCAATACCTTCACTGCGACATAACAGTGGTGACGTTATTGATGTTAACAGTTACTAAACATGGTTTTCCGAAGTTCCTTCACAAAGGAAGATGAATTGAATACTCCAAAATGCGAGTAAAGAACAACATGAGTAACTTATAAACAGGTATCCTCGGTGTAGGGAAGCAGCTTAGAGCACTTAGGAAAGGCAAAGGCTTTCGATCTAGACTGTATAGCAGTTAGCTTTCTTTCACAATATGTTGATACAATAGCTCCTTACTTAGCAATTATGTACACAGTCTCGCTTGTACAAAGATCCGTACCCAAAGACTGGAGAGTTGCAGGAGTCACACTAGCACCCAAAAAAGGTAATAGGAGCAACCCGCTACGCTATAGACCCTTATCCCTAACGCAGATGTGAAGTCGGATTTAGGAACATATACTGTTCTCCAACATTATGAATCACCTCGAAGAAGTGACAAATAGCCAACGTGGATTCAGAAAATACCGTTTTGTCTTTATACTCACGAAGTAATGAGTGTTATCTGCAGGGTAAATCAAATTGATTCCTTATTTTTAGATTTCCAGAAGGCTTTTGACACGGTTCTTCACAAGCAACATCTAATTAAATTGCGTGCGTATGAATTATTGTCTCAGTTGTGTGACTGGATTCGTGATTTCCTGTTAGAAATGTCACAGTTCGTAGTAACTGACGCAAAGTCATCGAGTAAAACAGACGTAATACCTGGCGTTCCCCAAGGAAGTGTTACAGGCCCTCTGTTGTTCCTGAACTACAAACATGATTTCGGAGACAATCTGAGCAGACCTAGATTGTTTGCAGACGTTTCTGTCATTTACCGTCATGTAAAGACATCAGATGATCAAAGCGAATTGTAAAACGATTTAGAAAAGATATTTATATGGCGCAAAAAGTGGCAATTGGCTTCAAATCACGAAAAGTGTGAAGGCACCCCAATAAGCACTAAAAAGAAACTCCTAAATTACGATTACACAATAAATCACACAAATTTGAAGGCTGTAAACTCAATTAAATATAGGACTATTCAAAAAGAAGGAACAGATTTTAAACAGTTATTGCTTCTTCCAAAGTTTAAAATACAGAAACACAATTCCAATGTTCCTGGAAAGAGAAAAGCTGAAATTTTGGTGCATTCGATGTGAGCACCATGTGTTACACTACAGTTTCCTGCCACACGTTAAGCAGCTGGTCTCTCGTTATCGAATCACAACTTCAACAATGCGACGTCGCAGACTTTCAAGAATGTCAGGCAATGAGGTATAAAAACGCGGTCTTTTACGTAACGCCACAGACAGTTCACATGGTGTGAGATCTGGAAACATGGGTCGCCACCGGCGATGAAGTCCATGTTCTGTTCCTCCTCTTCCAATCCAACGTCCTGGTATGGTGTCTTTCACATAACGTCGGACGTGCGTAGAGAAAGTCTCGTAAGCACCTCCAACGTTGCCTGAATGATATAATTTCATTCCAAAACAGATTTTGAGATTTCTTGAAACGACATGATTTTCACCTATGACTATAGAAATTGTCTCTTTGACTAGTGCAGTTTAAAGTGGGACTGCAAAAGACTTTGCTTCAGCACATGTCAGGCTTTTAAATTCTCCAACATGTCTTTTGCAGGACCAGTTTAAAATGGCCGAAATTGCACTAGTGAAACACATAATTTCTACAGTCAACGGCGAAACTGATGTCCTTGAAAAATTGTACATCACGGTGAAGGTCGATCCTGAGAGGTTAAAAAAATTTTGACAGCTTTCTATTCTCCCTAAGGACCAAGAAATTAAGAAATAGTGACGCTGGCATTACTCTTTCTGTTCACCCCTCTCGGAGGTGGGGGGTGGGGAATCCTACATTATATTGATGTTCATATTTCTTTTTAAAATTATGAATTTATTTGAAAACTGTTTTTATTCATCCCATTTCACGGCCAAATTTTTTCTTGCAAGTTATTTACCATGGATTGTACGCTGAAGCTAAGCAGTCATGTGGTTACCGAGCAGAAGCGAATGGTCTTGTGTTTATGAGCTTTTGCTTCCGTCTAAATATCGCGATTTATTAAAAAAAACATTTGGAATGAAAAACTGAAAGAAATCAATATATCGCAACTCGTGTACAGCGTTAGAGAATGATTTCGCCATATTTTCTGAACCCTGACATATACAGCAGTGCAGATCAATATTCTGGAATAGACAATCAACAGGACAGGCTAAAGAATCTCTGTAGAGAAAACAAAGTATGTAACAGTTATAAAAGTGCTCTAGTATATTTAGTAACACATATGGGGAAACAGAAAAGATAAGTAAATTAGAATATTTGGGGGAAACCATTCAAGAAAACGGTTTACGAAAATCTATTGTAGAAAGAAGAATAGACAAGATGGAAAAAGTGTATTATATAACTAAAAATGCCTATAGAGAAATGTGTCTATCTAAAAAACTTAAAATAGATATCTAGAACACAGAGGTGAAGCCGGAATGTATCTAGGCGTGCGAAGGTCTGGTAATTGTTATATTAATAAACTGAAGCCAAACGCTCTTCCCGAAAATCTTGAGAAATTCTTGTCCATTCTACCTCATTTTTTTTACTCGACAGCGTAATAAACGTTCTGGCGGATGTAGGCTACATATTATTTGAACTAACGATATACACCTTTTGTGTAAAAACCTACTGGGTGGAAGAAAATGCTGTGCTGAGCTGTACTGTGAAAGTATGCGGTTTTGATTTTGTTGTCGCAGTCGTTTTCTGCTACAATAACTTATAAGAGTGTTTCCCAAGCGGGATACCGTGTGAAGTGCCCTAAACAACTGACATTAGAAAGTGTCGGACGATTGAGATAGTATATGTTCGGGTGTCGCCGCCACAAGCTGAATGGATCAATTTGTTGGAACAGGAGTCACAATGATAATACTTCGCGAAGCTTCAATCTCTGGCTGGAAAGAGCAAGAAAGCGCTGGGCGATTCAGATTGCGTAGTAGTATTCTAATCATAAGCCGATAAGGCATAAATGGAACTCTCTTCATAACAGGCTTTATATCAAAATTGACCACGAGGAAGTAAACAAAAGGAACTGCGAGAAGGAATACGGAACTGTACGTTTTCACAGCACAGCATTTTCTTTCTCGCAGTCGCCATCTCCTGTGGAAAATAACAATAAATAGTGCAAAGACGCAGGCGATAATGTTAAAGGATGAGCCCAAATAATAGCATTACCTTCAACAACGTAGTCCCACCCTGGCAAGACAACGTTCGATAACCAGGAATTGTCTTCGACCAAAGACTTACATTCAAGGACCACATCACACTGATATGCAACAAGGGCGCACAGTCCATTTACCAACTATACCCTCAGCTAAGGAACTCGGGTCGCTAGCCAATTACACTAACATTAGAAAAGTCAAAGTAGTCCACAACAAATTTCTGAGACTGGCGTCAAATGCGCTCCGTTATCTGTCAAACAGGGACTTATACACAAACACAAACTTCCCGTCAATCACAGACGTCATCATTAGGAAATCAGAAACATTCTTTCGCAACTCGCAGAAATCTCCTTACCCACTCATTCGAAACATAGACATTATCCCAGACCATCACACAACCAAATTTCCAAAATTGACGACCGCTCGCCTCTTCAACGTCTAGACACCACCACCAATCATTATACAAGAACATAACAAAATAACACTTCCTACATCAAAAACCAATTAGCTTCGTTCCCCGTAAACATTTCTGACAGAAGGCATGAGCTAACTGAAGCCTGAACCTTCAACACCAAGGGGCCCCCGCACTCATTCAACATGTCGCTCGCTCTCCGAATATTTACTACAGTACCACGTAAAATTTCGCAGTAGGTGAACTTTTGTAGGTCCTTTACATTCATATTTTATACATTTAAAATTTAGAGCTTACTTTTAGAATAGGCGAAGTCGTAACGATGAGCCGAAATTTGAATTCTGGTACAATTTCCAAGGATACTTCACATTAGGACGTATCTCCAGCTAGAAAAATCTGACAATGCTTGACGATTGCTGAATACGTGTGAGAATTGAATATCTGTCGCAATCTCCTTGATTGTCTCTTCCTATCTCCTCCTCCGCCCCTCTCACTATCTCTACTTCACCTACTCAGTGGACATTTCCTCCACTAACGCCCCTTGTCCCTCTTCTGATTCACCGTTTCTCCGACTTTGAGCCTTGTTTATTGTTATTACAAATTCAGATTCCATAGTATTGTAATCATACGCCAGTATGCCAATGGCTGTCAAACGTTTTTGTTTAAGAGCCAATATTAACAATGCAGGCGTCATAAGCGAGGGAGGGGGAGTGCCAAAGTGCTCAGTCACAGAGAAATTCAAATTTCAACCAACAGCGATTATCACAGTATCACAGAAGCATACCACTTACAGATTTCGCGTCTGCATATCATAAGCTATGACACCAAGTATCTTCAATTAAAACAAAGGAGATATTCTAATGGGATCACGTGCATTTTCTTCTGAAGGGTTACATGGTGCCCAATTTTCCGTACCTAGGCGGGTACTGCGGCTAGTGCCACCGCATCAGGGTCTCGTGTTTGTTGTTCTAATTTCCAGGCACATATTCTTCCCTCCATGAACCATGGACCTTGCCGTTGGTGGGGAGGCTTGCGTGCCTCAGCGATACAGATGGCCGTACCGTAGGTGCAACCACAACGGAGGGATATCTGTTGAGAGGCCAGACAAACGTGTGGTTCCTGAAGAGGGGCAGCAGCCTTTTCAGTAGTTGCAGGGGCAACAGTCTGGATGATTGACTGATCTGGCCTTGTAACATTAACCAAAACGGCCTTGCTGTGCTGGTACTGCGAACGGCTGAAAGCAAGGGGAAACTACAGCCGTAATTTTTCCCGAGGACATGCAGCTTTACTGTATGATTAAATGATGATGGCGTCCTCTTGGGTAAAATATTCCGGAGGTAAAATAGTCCCCCATTCGGAACTCCGTCGTTATCAGGAGAAAGGAAACTGGCGTTCTACGGATCGGAGCGTGGAATGTCAGATCCCTTAGCCGGGCAGGTAGGTTAGAAAATTTAAAAAGGGAAATGGATAGGTTAAAGTTAGATATAGTGGGAATTAGTGAAGTTCGGTGGCAGGAGAAACAAGACTTTTGGTCAGGTGATTACAGGGTTACAAATACAAAATCAAATAGGGGTAATGCAGGAGTAGGTTTAATAATGAATAAAAAAATAGGAGTGCGGGTTAGCTACTACAAACAGCATAGTGAACGCATTATTGTGGCCAAGATAGACACAAAGCCCATGCCTACTACAGTAGTACAAGTTTATATGCCAACTAGCTCTGCAGATGATGAAGAAATTGATGAAATGTATGACGAGATAAAAGAAATTATTCAGGTAGTGAAGGGAGACGAAAATTTAATAGTCATGGGTGACTGGAATTCGTCAGTAGGAAAAGGGAGAGAAGGAAACATAGTAGGTGAATATGGATTGGGGGGAAGAAATGAAAGAGGAAGCCGCCTTGTAGAATTTTGCACAGAGCATAACTTAAGCATAGCTAACACTTGGTTCAAGAATCATAAAAGAAGGTTGTATACTTGGAAGAATCCTGGAGATACTAAAAGGTATCAGATAGATTATATAATGGTAACACAGAGATTTAGGAACCAGGTTTTAAATTGTAAGACATTTCCAGGGGCAGATGTGGACTCTGACCACAATCTATTGGTTATGAACTGCAGATTGGAACTGAAGAAACTGCAAAAAGGTGGGAATTTAAGGAGATGGGACCTGGATAAACTGAAAGAACCAGAGGTTGTAGAGAGTTTCAGGGAGAGCATAAGGGAACAATTGACAGCAATGGGGGAAATAAATACACTACAAGATGAATGGGTAGCTTTGAGGAATGAAATAGTGAAGGCAGCAGAGGATCAAGTAGGTAAAAAGACGAGGGCTAATAGAAATCCTTGGGTAACAAAAGAAATATTGAATTTAATTGATGAAAGGAGAAAATATAAAAATGCAGTAAATGAAGCAGGCAAAAAGGAATACAAACGTCTCAAAAATGAGATAGACAGGAAGTGCAAAATGCCTAAGCAGGGATGGCTAGAGGACAAATGTATGGATGTAGAGGCTTGTCTCACTAGGGGTAAGATAGATACTGCCTACAGGAAATTTAAAGAGGCCTTTGGAGAGAAGAGAACCACTTGTATGAATATCAAGAGCTCAGATGGCAACCCAGTTCTAAGCAAAGAAGGGAAGGCAGAAAGGTGGAAGGAGTATATAGAGGGCTTATACAAGGGCGATATACTTGAGGACAATATTATGGAAATGGAAGAGGATGTAGATGAAGATGAAATGGGAGATAAGATACTGCGTGAAGAGTTTGACAGAGCACTGAAAGACCTGAGTCGAAACAAGGCCCCGGGAGTAGACAACATTGCATTAGAACTTCTGATGGCCTTGGGAGAGCCAGTCATGACAAAACTCTACCATCTGGTGAGCAAGATGTATGAGACAGGCGAAATACGCACAGACTTCAAGAAGAATATAATAATTCCAATCCCAAAGAAAGCAGGTGTTGACCGATGTGAAAATTACCGAACTATCAGTTTAATAAGTCACAGCTGCAAAAAACTAACGCGAATTCTTTACAGACGAATGGAAAAACTGGTAGAAGCGGACCTCGGGGAAGATCAGTTTGGATTCCGTAGAAATGTTGGAACACGTGAGGCAATACTAACCTTACGACTTATCTTAGAAGAAAGATTAAGAAAAGGCAAACCTACGTTTCTAGCATTTGTAGACTTAGAGAAAGCTTTTGACAACGTTAACTGGAATACTCTCTTTCAAATTCTGAAGGTGGCAGGGGTAAAATACAGGGAGCGAAAGGCTATTTACAATTTGTACAGAAACCAGATGGCAGTTATAAAAGTCGAGGGGCATGAACGGGAAGCAGTGGTTGGGAAAGGAGTGAGACAGGGTTTTAGCCTCTCCCCGATGTTAATCAATCTGTATATTGAGCAAGCAGTAAAGGAAACAAAAGAAAAATTCGGAGTAGGTATTAAAATTCATGGGGAAGAAGTAAAAACTTTGAGGATCGCCGATGACATTGTAATTCTGTCAGAGACAGCAAAGGACTTGGAAGAGCAGTTGAACGGAATGGACAGTGTCTTGAAAGGAGGATATAAGATGAACATCAACAAAAGCAAAACGAGGGTAATGGAATGTAGTCAAATTAAATCGGGTGATGCTGAGGGGATTAGATTAGGAAATGAGACACTTAAAGTAGCAAAGGAGTTTTGCTATTTAGGGAGCAAAATAACTGATGATGGTCGAAGTAGAGAGGACATAAAATGTAGACTGGCAATGGCAAGGAAAGCGTTTCTGAAGAAGAGAAATTTGTTAACATCGAGTATAGATTTAAGTGTCAGGAAGTCGTTTCTGAAAGTATTTGTATGGAGTGTAGCCATGTATGGAAGTGAAACATGGACGATAACCAGTTTGGACAAGAAGAGAATAGAAGCTTTCGAAATGTGGTGCTACAGAAGAATGCTGAAGATGAGGTGGGTAGATCACGTAACTAATGAGGAGGTATTGAATAGGATTCGGGAGAAGAGACGTTTGTGGCACAACTAGACTAGAAGAAGGGATCGGTTGGTAGGACATGTTTTGAGGCATCAAGGGATCACAAATTTAGCATTGGAGGGCAGCGTGGAGGGTAAAAATCGTAGAGGGAGACCAAGAGATCAATACACTAAGCATATTCAGAAGGATGTAGGTAGCAGTAGGTACTGGGAGATGAAGAAGCTTGCACAGGATAGAATAGCATGGAGAGCTGCATCAAACCAGTCTCGGGACTGAAGACCACAACAACAATTAAATTTGACCACATCATAAAATATTACAGTCTCTGTAAGCAGTGTCGTTTGTTCATCAGCAAGAAAAATATGCTCTTAAAAAGTTCCTAATGTTAATTGGTATTTTTGAATTCTGCTGTTAGTTGCTAGACGTACCGGGCGTTCAAAAAGTCTCTCCGCAGTGCCGTATGATGGTTCGCCTGCCTGAGTTACTTCCCTTCAAGTGGACTCCCCCAACACTCCACTGTTCCGTTTATCTCATCCAGCGTCAGTAGTATCGTTGGTGTGTGTCCGTTACTTGTTGACGTGTACGTTTAATTTTAGTTCCTTTGTTCGTCTGTTTCGTTTTTGTTACGGTTAAAAATGCTAATCATTGAAGAACGTGTGTTTTTAGTCTAAAAAGTGTTCAAAGCTGGCGGTAAATACACAGTTTCAGTTCGCCAAACATTTAATTCAGTTTTCCAGGAGGCAACACTCCCACATCGCGATACTGTGTGAGACTTGATTAACAAATTTCGAAGTACGGGTTCAGTGACAGATGCACCGAGAAGTGGTCGTCCTAGCGTTTTGTCTGAGGATAAACTACTCGATATTTCCGATAAAATGTCCATGAGTCCGAACAAGTCAGTAAGAAAATTCGCCCAGGAAATCGATCTTTGTGTCGGAACGGCCCACACAGCTATGAGGGAAAAATTAGAACTTTTCCGATACAAAGTGACAGTCGTGCAAAAACTGAAAAATATTGATCTACATCTACAGCTACATCCATACTCCGCAAGCCACCTGACGGTGTGTGGCGGAGAGACTGCATTATTGTCAATGGTTCAAAAATTTCGTTCAACAAAATGGAAGGGATATTCTTAATGAAACATTTTTCATTGATGAGGCGTGGTTTCATTTATCCGGGTACATGACTCGCAAAATTCTCGTATGTGGAGTACTGCAAATCCTTTGTGTATTCATGAGGAACCACTTCATTCTGCGAAAATAGGAGTTTGGACAGCAATTTCTAGACGTCGGATTGTGGGTCCCATATTTTTCAACGAAACAATAAACCCACAACGATACTGCAGTGATATTCTGTACTCATTCGTAGGAGAACTTGTGTTAAGTGAAATACTGAACGGTTATTTTCAACAAGATGGTGCAACCGCGCATACAGCTCGCGTTTCAATGTCACTGCTTGCTGATGCTTTTGGTGATCGCGTAATTTCACAGGGACTTTGGCCTCCACGATCGCCTGACCTAACACCAACTGACTTTTTCTTCTGGGGTGCAGCGATAGCAACTGTCTATAAAAACCGTTCAAAATCCATCGATGAATTGAAAACTGCAATATCCACTTTCACTACTGTTACAGAAGAAATGTTACAGCTTGTGTTTGGAAACGTGATTAGGCGAATTGAATTGTGTATTCAACAACAGGGGGGGGGGGGGGGACACTTTCAACATTTAATGTGGAAATCTGTAAGTAAAAATGAGTATTCAATAAATTAGTAACTTGTATTTCACTGAGTTTCATTTCGGTATAATCACTACGGCATACAGCACGCGCGGCTAACATTCATACGGCACAGCGGAGAGACATTTTGAACACCCCATATATTATTTCCGGGAACCGCGAGCCGCAGTTTCACGAACACAGCGATAGGCCATAAATAAAACATCCCTGTTTTCGTTGAAAACCGATAGTGCTAAAGAAAATAAAACAGCGCGCTGTTGTGTATACAATTATTGTTTAAAATTCCGTGAGATAGAATCTGTATGGGAAAAACAATTTGTCTAATGGTTGAAATGCTCTGCTGTCGTGCCGAAAACTAACTTCGAGAAGGAAAACAAAACCGTGCATTTCCGCAGCACAGCACTGCACAGCATTTTCCTTCTTGCAGTTGGCATTAACGGGAAGCCAGTACATCGTTGTTTAACAAAATATATAGCCTACGTCCTTCTGTATGATTATTAGAGTATGGAATAAAAATTTGAAGTAATCTGGTGAAAAACTATTCGAGGTTTTTGATAAAAACGTTCCTCTGTTACATATTACACATGTTAAAGAACTATACAGCCCAAGTCCGTCAAAACATTTTTTTTGGTCTAATGTGTGGAAGTTTGAAAAAAAATGGTCAAGAAGTTTTCGAGTGTACAATCGATCAATATCACTTTTGATGTTTGGCCTTCCTTTGTGTCCAAATTTTTTTCATACTTTCAGAATGAGGTCACTTTCTTTCATCAGACCACCGTGTTCCAGTACGTTTTCTAATTTCGTGTGACCACCTTTTCAATCACATATCTTTTGTCTTAATGTTTAGCTATCTGTAACGTCTGCCTGAGTTATATCGGCTACTTTAAGATCCTCCTCAATCGCAGAGATCCATTTAATTGGCTCAGTTTTGGCCTTCCTTCTATTTTCGTAGGATTCTACTATTTGTTTTGTCAACCTAGTGGGTGCCATTCTTTTAATGTGCCTATAAAATTTAAGCCTTCATTTTCTCATGTCATAATGTATGACTTTGTATTCTTCTATTTTCTTATTACTTCTCAGCCTGTAAGTTTCTCCATCAGTAATGTTAGAGTTTAAGATTTTCCTAATATTCTTTCTTTCCTTCTTTTGAATTTCTTCAGTATGCGTCTTTCTACTTAAAATTAAAGTTTCTGCCCCATAAAGACACTGAGGTTTGATTACAGTGCTGTAATGCCTAAGTTTACTGAACTTAGAGAGTGATTTTATTATAAGTATCTTGTGTTAATCTGAATGCAACTGTCATTTTTTGACAGCGATCTTCGTTTGCACTTTTTTCCAAACCGTTTTCTTGTATGATTTCCCATAAGTGTTCAAACTGAGAAACCCTTTTATTCTTACGTATTTTGTGTTGAAAAACTATGGTGCCTGTTTGTTGCATGTCATATATTCCATTTCTTCGAATGATATTTGTAGTCCTACTTTTCCGCAACTTCTTTAAGAATTTCAATTTGTTTTTGACCTGTGGTAATAAAAGCACTTCGTCTTCAGGCCACGAGTGGCCTACCGGCACCATTCGACCGCCACGTCATCCTCAGTGGAGGATGCGGATAGGAGGGGCATAGGGTCAGCACACCGCTCTCCCGGTCGTTATGAAAGTTTTCTTTGACCGGCGCCGCTACTATTCGGTCGAGTAGCTCCTTAATTGGCATCACGAAGTTTAGTGCACACCGAAAAATTGCAACAGCGCATGGCGGCCTGGATGGTCACCCATCCAAATGCCGACCACGCCCGACAGCGCTTCGGTGATCTCACGGGAACCAGTGTATCCACTGCGGCAAGGCCGTTGTAATATTCCTAGTTAAAATTGCAGGATCATCAGCAAAGGAGAGGCAATCTACTGTAATATTACTTCCGCCTAGCTTGTTTGACTGATCTATACTGGACTCGCATTCGGGAGGACGACGGTTCAATCCCGCGTCCGGCCATCCTGATTTAGGTTTTCCGTGATTTCCCTAAATCACTCCAGGCGAATGCCGGGATGGTTCCTCTGAAAGGGCACGGCCGACTTCCTTCCCCATCCTTCCCTAATCCGATGAGACCGATGACCACGCTGTCTGGTCTCCTTCCCAAACCAACCAACCAACCAACTGATCTATATTTTGACTCGACTTTTGCTCTCGCCATTCTGTAATTACCTTTCCAAAGACACAGTTAAACACCACTGGGGAGATTACATATCTCTGTCTAGCACCAGTCTTTATATCAAATTGTCTAAAATTTCTCCCATGAATTTAACTTTAGAGCTAGTATCAGTTAACGTTTCCTCAATCAGTGTTAGAGTTATATTCTCTACCCCTTCTTCCTTTAAAATTTGAAAAAGAGATTCACGATTAACTGAGTCGTACGCCTTTTTAAAATCCACAAATGTACATACAATATTGTTACCAGAAATCATTTGGAGCCTAAGGATTAGTTTCAAATTAAGAATGTGTTGCGGACATGATCTGTTTGGTATAAGGCCTGCTTGGTAATCACCAATTTTAGGTTCTAACTGTTCTATCAAGTAAACATTTCTAGAGAATTTTGTACGTGACCGGGAGAGGAGAGATTCCTCAGCAATTATTAACATCGGTTCTACACCCTTTTTTATGCAATGGATGAGTTAGAGCAGTTTTCCAGTCCTCAGGCATTTTCTCAGTTTGGCAGATATGTCCTATTAGTTGCGTGATGTCTTTTATAGTGTTAGGGACAGCTGACTTTAGCTGTTCTGCAGTTATACCTTCCTCTCCGGGTGCTTTATTGTTTTTAAGTCTCTTAATTTGTTCAATTATTTCCATTTCGTCAGGTTCGTTACAGGTAGGGTTGGTGTTATTAGTTTGCTGTGGTTGGATTTTATTCGCTGGTTCTGGACAGTTTAATAGTTTTTCAAAATAATTAGCAAATACATTACAGTTTTCATTTTTGAAGCGAAGACTGTGAGATTGGTAACCAGTTAGTTTTGCTTTGAATGTTTTATAAAAGTTTCTTGTATTATTCTTTTGGGAGTCTTTCTCGATTTCTAAAATTTGGCCATTTTCGTAGTTTCTTTTAGTCTGTCGGATTAATTTAAGTGTTCATGTTCTTATAGTTGAAAGGTGTTGTACGTATATTCAGTTTTGTTTCTATTCCAATTTCTGAATGCCTAATGCCTAGCCTTAACAACTGTTTCACAATCCTCCTTTCACCAAGGGTGTTTTTGTTTCTTTTGAAGTGGACTTAAATTTTGTGCTGGTTTGATGAACATTTCTTGTAGGCCTTGCCAATTTTTGAAGAGTTTTTTGTCAAGTTCGCTTGTTAGAGTTTGAGCTATTTCAGCAGTGTCAAATTTTGGGATAACATTTTTGTTTTGAAGAGTTTTTGAGGTTGAAGTTTCACTTTTAACCGCGTTAAATAATGGTTAGTATCAATATTAGCCCCTTTCGTAGCTTGGATATGTCAAATTTGTTTGCAGTTAGGGTATCAAATTCCCACACGATCGATTTGAAATTCCCCAATAAATGTATTGGATGCACGCCAAGTTTCGGTTTAGAAGGATGCTTCTTACAATGTGTTGATATGATATTCAGGTCGTTTCACGTCGCACGTCTCACCACGTCTTTGGTCGTTTTAGTTTGTCCATTTCTGCGCAGGAGACGCACCCACCGGTTTCTTTTATATTTTCTCTTTACCTAATTGAGCATTAAACTTACCCATAAAATTTTATGACGGTTTGACGGAATTTTCGGGATGATGCTTTCCAACGTTTCCTAAGATACATTAACTTCTTCAGGTTTTTTACGGTTATCCTCATTGGCTGTCACATGGCCATTAATTAAAGTGTATGCTTTATTAGCGCATTTATGAGAAATTATAATCTCATTAACCCTACAGGAGTCCAGGGTTTACCTCCGTAATTGAATGTAAAACATTTTTGGAGACTGCAAAATGGCTCTGAGCACTGTGGGACTTAACATCTGAGGTCATCAGTGCCCTAGACGTAGAACTACTTAAACCTACCTAACCTAAGGACATCACACACATCCATGCCCGAGGCAGGATTCTAACCTGCGACCGTAGCAGCCGAGGGTTCCGGACTGAAGTGCCTACAATCGCTCGGCCACAGCGTTCCGCTAGACTGCAAGAGCAACTCCCAGGTGTAGTGTATTATTAAGTATTCTTTTATCAGTTTTACTTTTAAAAAGATGATAATTACCGAAATACATAAATACATGGTGCTATTGTCGGTCCTTCGTGTTTCCTGGAGTGGCAAAATTTGAATCTTCTGTGTATATCCCAATTTATGAAGTTTACTTGGTTGCAAAAGTGTTTGTATGTTAAATGCTGGAAAAAAATGTATTTGTTTTGCTATGAAGTTGGCCAGAGAACTCCGACTTCCTCTGCTGAATCACGCTGTATTTTAACATGGCCGCCCCAGCATCCGAAAGACCACTTGCACCAGTAATACTGGCGCTTGACTGACGACCTGGGGTAATACTGTGATCATCAAAATGCTCCATGATAATGTAGCTGGAATCAGGTGGGGTTGAGCAGACTCAGTGAGTGAACTCAGAGCAGACCCATTGAGTGAACAAAGAGTGTTAAGACGGGAAGGGTTAGTTCCAGAATATACGAGGCTTGGAAATTTAATAGTGGCAAATATTTATTTACAGCTCGTACAAAGGAGATACGTGTTTCAAAGTTTTACTGACCTTCAGAGCAGTCACCAGCATTGTGTACAACACGTTGCCAGCGATCTTGAAGTCGTAGGACACTCTTAGTAGTGCCAGTTGTGTTGACAGTTCGGGCGATGCGGTCTGTTGCTCGACGAATTTTTAGCAGTTCTGAAGCGAATGCCGTGAAGTGTTTCCTTCAGTTTAGAAATCGAGTTTAGCTCACGAGGGCCTAAGTCAGGGGAGCGCAGTAGGTGGTATAGCACCCCCATCAGTCAAACAAATCAGTCACAGCTTGCACTGTACGTACTTGAGCATTGTCCTGAAAAATGATGGTCAGGCCCTGCATTAAGTGTCATGACTTCTGTCTATGCTGTTCATTTTTGGAACACAACCAACGACCAGCTTAGAGCCCCGATGCCCCTATAGTCGTCCACAGTTGGAAAAGTGTTTCTGGTGCAGGGTTTTGTGCACGAACTGAACTCTTAGTTATGTCCCATGGAAGTTCGATGGGATTCGTGTCGCCGATCTGTGTGGATAAATCATTCGCCCGATTTGTGCAGAATGTTCTGATATGGCGCACTGTCATCCATAAATACTGATATGTTTTTTTGGGAACATGAAGTGCACGAATGGCTGCAGATGGTCTCGAAGTGGCCGAACATAACTACACTCCTGGAAATGGAAAAAAGAACACATTGACACCGGTGTGTCAGACCCACCATACTTGCTCCGGACACTGCGAGAGGGCTGTACAAGCAATGATCACACGCACGGCACAGCGGACACACCAGGACCCGCGGTGTTGGCCGTCGAATGGCGCTAGCTGCGCAGCATTTGTGCACCGCCGCCGTCAGTGTCAGCCAGTTTGCCGTGGCATACGGAGCTCCATCGCAGTCTTTAACACTGGTAGCATGCCGCGCCAGCGTGGACGTGAACCGTATGTGCAGTTGACGGACTTTGAGCGAGGGCGTATAGTGGGCATGCGGGAGGCCGGGTGGACGTACCGCCGAATTGCTCAACACGTGGGGCGTGAGGTCTCCACAGTACATCGATGTTGTCGCCAGTGGTCGGCGGAAGGTGCACGTGCCCGTCGACCTGGGACCGGACCGCAGCGACGCACGGATGCACGCCAAGACCGTAGGATCCTACGCAGTGCCGTAGGGGACCGCACCGCCACTTCCCAGCAAATTAGGGACACTGTTGCTCCTGGGGTATCGGCGAGGACCATTCGCAACCGCCTCCATGAAGCTGGGCTACGGTCCCGCACACCGTTAGGCCGTCTTCCGCTCACGCCCCAACATCGTGCAGCCCGCCTCCAGTGGTGTCGCGACAGGCGTGAATGGAGGGACGAATGGAGACGTGTCGTCTTCAGCGATGAGAGTCGCTTCTGCCTTGGTGCCAATGATGGTCGTATGCGTGTTTGGCGCCGTGCAGGTGAGCGCCACAATCAGGACTGCATACGACCGAGGCACACAGGGCCAACACCCGGCATCATGGTGTGGGGAGCGATCTCCTACACTGGCCGTACACCACTGGTGATCGTCGAGGGGACACTGAATAGTGCACGGTACATCCAAACCGTCATCGAACCTATCGTTCTACCATTCCTAGACCGGCAAGGGAACTTGCTGTTCCAACAGGACAATGCACGTCCGCATGTATCCCGTGCCACCCAACGTGCTCTAGAAGGTGTAAGTCAACTACCCTGGCCAGCAAGATCTCCGGATCTGTCCCCCATTGAGCATGTTTGGGACTGGATGAAGCGTCGTCTCACGCGGTCTGCACGTCCAGCACGAACGCTGGTCCAACTGAGGCGCCAGGTGGAAATGGCATAGCAAGCCGTTCCACAGGACTACATCCAGCATCTCTACGATCGTCTCCATGGGAGAATAGCAGCCTGCATTGCTGCGAAAGGTGGATATACAGTGTACTAGTGCCGACATTGTGCATGCTCTGTTGCCTGTGTCTATGTGCCTGTGGTTCTGTCAGTGTGATCATGTGATGTATCTGACCCCAGGAATGTGTCAACAAAGTTTCCCCTTCCTGGGACAATGAATTCACGGTGTTCTTATTTCAATTTCCAGGAGTGTATTTACAGTCAATGATCGGTTCAGTTGGACCAGAGGACACAGCCCACTGCATGTAAATACAGCTCGCACTATCATGGAGCCAACAACGCCTTTTGTCAACTTGGGTCCATGGCATCGTAGGGTCTGCGCAAGACTCGAACCCTAACCTTAGCTCTTACCAACTGAAATTGGGACTCATCTAACCAGGCCATGGTTTTCCTGTCGCTCAGGGTCCAACCGATTTGGTCACGAGCCCAGGAGAGGCGCTGCAGGCGATTTCGGGCTGTTAGCAAAGGCACTCGCGTCGGTCGTCTGCTGCCACTGCCCAGTAACGCCAATTTTCGCAGCACTGTCCCAACGGCTACTTTTGTCGCACGTCCCACATTGATTTATGCAGTTATTTCACACAGTGTTGCTTGTCTGTTAGCACAGACAACTCTGCGCACATGATGCTCCTCTCGGTCATTAAGTGAAAGCTGTCGGCTACTGCGTTGTTCATGGTGAGAGGTTGTTGTTGTTTTGGTCTTCTGTCCAGAGACTGGTTTGATGCAGCTCTCCATGATATTCTATCCTACGCAAGCTTCTTCATCTCCATGTAACTACTGCAACGTACATCTTTCTGAATCTGCTTAGTGTATTCATCTCTTGGTCTCTCTCCACACTGCCCTCCTATCCTAAATTGGTGACTGCTTGATGCCTCAGAAGATGTCTTACCAACCTATCCATTCTTCTAGTCAAGTTGTGCATCAAATTCGTTCTCTCACCACTTCTATTCAGTACCTCTTCATTAGTTACGTGATCTACCCATCTTCAGCATTTTTCTGTAGCACCACATTTCGAAGCCTTCTATTCTCTTCTTGTCTAAATTAGTTATCATCCATGTTTCACTTCCCTACATGGCTACACTCCATATAAATACCTTCAAAAATGACTTCCTGACACTCAAATCTATACTCGATGTTAAAAAAATTTTCTTGACAAACGCTTTCCTTGCCATTGCCAGTCTACATTTTATATCCTCTACTTCGACCATCATCAGTTATTTTACTCCCAAATAGTAAAACTCATCTACTACTTTAAGTATCTCATTTCCTAATCTAATTCCCTCAGCATCACCCGATTTAATTCGACTACATTCCATTATCCTCGTTTTGCTTTTGTTGACTTTCATCTTATATCTTCCTTTCAAGACACTGTCCATTCCGTTCAACTGCTCTTCCAGGGCCTTTGCTGTCTCCGACAGAATTACAATGTCATCGGTGAACCTCAAAGTTTTTATTTCTTCTCCATGAATTTTAAGTCCTACTCCGAATTTTTCTTATGTTTCCTTTACTGCTTGCTCAATATACAGATTGAATAACACCAAGGATAGGCTACAACCCTGTCTCACTCCCTTCCCAACCACTGCTTCCCTTTCTTGCCCCTCGAGTCTTATGACTGCCATCTGGTTTCTGTACAAATTGTAAATAGCCTTTCGCTCCCTGTATTTTACCCCTGCCACCTTCAGAATTTGAAAGAGAGTACTCCAGTCAACATTGTCAAAAGCCTCTCTAAGTCTACAAATGCTAGAGACGTAGGTTTGCCTTTCCTTAATCTATATTCTAAGATAAGTCGTAGGATCAGGATTGTCTCACGTGTTCCAACATTTCTATGGAATCCAAACTGATCCTACACGAGGTCAGCTTCTACCAATTTTTCCATTTGTCCGTAAAGAATTCGTGTCAGTATTTTGCAGCTGTGACTTATTAAACTGATAGTTCGGTAGTTTTCACACTTGTCGACACCTGCTTTCTTTGGGATTAGAATTAGTATATTCTTCTCGAATTCTGTGGGTATTTCGCCTGTCTCATACATCTTGCTCACCAGATGGTAGAGTCTTATAATGGCTGGCTCTCCCATGGCCGTCAGTAGCCCTACTGGAATGTTCTCGAATCAGAAGCATACAAATTTATAGCTGCCATACACATCAATAAATATATACACACAAATTGTATTTATATTACATGTGCCCAGTACTTTGCAACCTCCAAGGCGCTTGGAGTGGCTTGCAGAAGATCAATCGGGCGTACCCTGGGCGTCAGGTTTCTCTGGCGGCTGATCCTTTCACACCAGAAACATCATTTTGGTCCTTTTCAGGACCACAGTTGACCATCATATCGATGAATGGAATGTTGTCTACTCCCGTGCCTTTGTTCGCCTTAGGTCTTTCAGTGCTTTGTCAAATTCTTCACACAATATCATATCTCCCATTTGGTGAGTGTAATGCTTGAAATCTTGTGTTCTCGGAATGTTCTTGACACTGTGGATCGCGGAATACTGAATTTCCTAATGATTTCCGATGCGGGACCTGCCATGCATCTTGCTCTAACTACGACGCCGCGTTCAAAGTCCGGTAATTTACACCGTGCGGCCTTAATCACGTCGGAAACCTATTCACGTGAATCTGCTGTGTATAAACGGTAGTTCCGCTAATGCAATATTCTTTTGTACCTTGCGTATGCGATACTACTGTCATCTGTAAATGTGCATCTCGGTATCCGATGATGTTTGTCAACTCAGTGTATGTTTCATCATGAAAAAGTCAACAACCTAGACAAATTACAGGCAGGAAGGGAACTGACAACAACAAATGTCAGTGGTGTGAGAGGGACAAAATGTGATGGAAGCACACGTACAAAAGAGGGGTGGAGGGAAAGTTGTGTAACTGATAGGGGAAAGAAACAATTTTAGCTGGAGGCAGAGGGAAGCATTCGGTTTCCTAATTTGCTTTTCAACTTGCCAGCAGTAACCTAGAGGAACCACCTAACAATGACGTGCGATTCCATCAAAGAAATACTTCGGGATGCATAAAACACGATCCAGCGGCAGACGCGATAGCCTGGACGTATCCTCGTCATTACAAAATCTGCAGCTGCCTGAATTAATACCTTGATTGTCTGGACGTTGTCGTCAGGGTTCGCTACCGATGGACTTTCTCCGTTGAAAGTGATAAACCGTGTTCGAAACTAACTACTACTTAGTACGTACGGCCGGGTCAAACTGTAGGCAATAGTTTGCTAAAGCTGGACGAGATATTGCATTTGGTTCGTACATGTCACGGCGCCTCTGGGCGCAGGTTAGACGCGTTGGCGAAACAAACGCTGTATCATTGGACAAATACAGAGGAGAGCGAGTGTGCCGGGACTTACTCGAGTAGCGCCACTTCACCACAACGCGTTGGTGCATACCACACGACTCTTGCACCATAATTTAAGAATGGGAGTAAAAGTTAAAGTGGCTTTCCTAAACTTTGTTTGCATGTCCTTTAGTACACTGATTTGTAAACAGTCAAATCTCAGGATGATCAGGTCAATATTTTCCCCTAAATATATCGTTAAAAAAAGTGACGTTAAATAATAAAGCTAGAAATCCAAAAATTGGTCATAATGTGCAGATGTATGTCAAAATTAAATGGTACAAGTCTCAACGCGATTAAACAAATATTTTGGTCACAATCCTTGTTTTTCATAAAAATTGGAGGAGCTAAATATTAGACTTAGAAATATGAAAATTTGTACTAAGCTTCAGTTCAACATAAAAACATTAATTATGTAACCCCACTGGGCTACCCTTAATAGTTGTCGGTTATTTTGCAGAAAATTAATTTTGGAATCAAAATGTCCTTATTTGTAGTCGATTAAGTATCTGTTATATTAATGATTGAAAGTTTTGATTACAGCACGTGATGGAACCTATTAAATAATAGAGCTATAACAAGTTTAAAGGCCTGGATGTAAACAACAACAAATACAAGGTCTCTTAAAGTTGTAGTTCAGAGATCAGGTCGTACTGTCTGTTCCGTTCTGAAAATTCTAGATGGCAACGTTTAAATGCAGGCGAGTCAAAACTTTTTCTGTGATTTTAACTAACTTAACTACATGCATACAAAAATAAAAAAATTCAAAATTAATACACAACAGTCTTCTCGCGAGGACTATACGCTGTCCTGGATCGCTTAGATTTCGCAGAAGTAACTGTTAGTGTGCCGCTCGTAATGTTAACAAATCCACGTGGCAAGTGGTGACAATTATTTTCCACTTTTGTGACGAGCAATTATTGTGATTAGCAGAAGTCAGGGCGAAAGACAGTTTAATGGTAACTTACAGTACAGGTCATCTCTGAACTGCTCATACTGCTGTTTAGGATAGAGAGATTTGCTGTCAGTACGAAAAGAATGAATGTTACAATGTTGTGCATGTGAAACTTTACCAGATATATGTATCAATTAGAACTCAAAATCTTCATTTATAATCACAAACCTGATCCCGCTAAGGAAATAAAGAATAAAAACATTTCTTTCAATGGGCTGGACAAGAATGTAGACTTTTAGACTGGGAACTATGGTCAGTATGTTCTCCATCGCTTTCTAGCTGACCACAGAAATAGTTTCTAGGCTCCCGTAAAAGATGGCGAACAATTTTCTGATATTTTAAAATTTTCTCGATTTACTTATGACTGAATATATATAATTTTATCATTATTACTGTTTAACCCGCCGCCCCACAACGTTTTTCCAGAAAGAGTCATGCCGTCCACGCGTACTTCTACTTCGGAGTACATCTCCAGTTGCCGCGCCGTTTCACGAGCACACCGTGACGCACCTGTTATCCGTAACGGAGCAGAACTGTGTCAACGAGGATTACAGAGCCTGTAATGTATTCTGACAACGCGCCATCCTTGTAGTGGAACGCTCTGGTGGAAAGTCAAGTGTAACTTACTTTTCGAAGTCTCCCCGTACCGTATTTCTCTCACTATACCACCGTGAGAGATAGGAGATCTAGTACTAGTATCAGAATGTAAAAGAACTTTGGCAGACTTAGATGGAATAAGGCAGGGGGTATAAATAACAGTTCATCAGAATTCCTAAAATCATTGGGGGAAATGGCAAACAAAATTACTATTTACCTTGGTGTTTAGAGCGTATTAGACTGACGATACACTATCAGACTTTCAGAATAACAAACATCATCCACACAACTCCGAAGATTGGAACAGCCGACATGAGCCGGGATTATCGCATAATTAGCTTAACAGCTCATGCTAATACGAATAACATACAGAAGAATGGAAAAGAAAATTAAGTATGTGTTAGACGTCGATCAAAAATGGTTCAAATGGCTCTGAGCACTATGGGACTTAACTTCTGAGGTCATCAGTCCCCTAGAACTTACCTACGGACTTCACACACATCCCGAGGCAGGATCCGAACCTGCGACCGTAGAGGTCGCGCGGTTCTAGACTGTAGCGCCTAGAACCGTTCGGCCACCCCGGCCGGCAGATGTCGATGAATTTGGCTTCAGGAAAGGTAAAGCCTGACGTTGAGCTTCTTAATGGAAGCAAGGCTAAAGAAAAATCAAGACACGTTCATAGGATGTATTACATGGGAAAAACGTTCGACAGTCCAAAGTGATGGAAGATGTTCGAAGTTATGAGAAAAATAGGGGCGAGCTGTAGGGAGTGATGAAAATAAAAGAAAGTTTCAAGAGCGGAACACGGGCAACATACAATATGTGCAAGATCCAAGAGGGAGCAATAGCAATGGAAGACCAAGTATGAGGTGCTCAGATTAGATAGACCGTAAGGCAGGAATGTAGTCTTTCGCACCTGTTGTTCAATCTATACATCGAAGAAGGAGTGATGAAAATAAAAGAAAGTTTCAAGAGTGGACTTAAAAATTAGGGTAAAAGGATATGTATGATAACGTTCGTTGATGACATTGCTGTCCTCAGTGACAGTGAAGAAGAATTACAGGCTCTGCTGAATCGAATGGATGGTGTAAGGAGTACAGAAATATGGACTGAGGGTGAATCGAAGAAAGACGAAAGTAATTATAAGTAGCAGAAATGATAACAGCGAGAAACACAACATCCGGATTGCTGATCAGGAAGTAGATGTTAAGGAATTCTTTTATCTAGGGGGCAAAATAACCCATGACTGACGGAGCAAGGAGGACATAAAGAGCAGACTAGCACTGACAGAAAGGGCATTCCTGGCTAAGAGAAGTCTACTACAGTCATGCTCATAAATTAAGGATAATTGCCGAATGTGGTGCCACACAACGTGGCACTACACAAAACTGGCGCTAATAGCACAGGCACATAGGGAACACACACGACACAGATCTGTAAGTCCACGGTATTGGTGATAAGTTGAGAAAACAGTCCCGAAACACATGTGCTACCAAACGCCACTGTTTCCTGCGCATGTACCCCGACGTCAATATGGGATCTGATCACCATCCACACGTACACAGGCCGCACAACGGGTTCGCATACTCTGGATCAGGTGGTCGAGCAGCTGCTGGGGTATAGCCTCCCATTCTTGCGCCAGTGCCTGTCGGATATCCCTAAGTGTCGTAGGGGTTTGAAGACGTGCATCGATACGTCGACCGAGAGCATCCCAGACGTGCTCGATGGGGTTTAGGTTTGGAGAACAGGCAGGCCACTCCATTCGCCTGATATCGTCTGTTTCAAGGTATTCCTCCACGATGGCAGCTCGGTGGGGCCGTGCATTATCATCCATCAGGAGGAAGATGGGAGCCACTGCACCCCTGAAAAGGCGGACATACTGGTGCAAAATGTCGTCCAGATACACCTGACCTGTTAAAGTTCCTCTATTAAAGTGTACGTGCACCAATCATAATCCCACCCCAAACCATCAAACCACGACCTGCATGCAGGTTCCTTCCAAAGACATTAAGTGGTTGGTATCTGGTTCCTGGTTCACGACAGGTGAAACCCCGGCGAGAATCAGTGTTCAGACTATACCTGGACTCGTCCGTGAACATAACCTGAGACCACTGTTCCAATGACCATGTGCTGGTTCTTGACACCAGTCTTTACGGGCTCCCCTGTGACCTGGGGTCAGTGGAATGCACCTAGCAGGTCTCCAGGCGAATAAACCATGTCCCTTCAGTCGTCTGTAGACTGTGTGTCTGGAGACAACTGTTGCAGTGGCTGCGGTAAGGTCCCGAGCAAGGCTACCTGCAGTACTCCGTGGCCGACTGCGGGTATTGATGGTGAGATATCGATATTCTTGTGGTGTTGTACACTGTGGACGTCCTGTACTGTAGCGCTTGGACACGTTTCCTGTCTACTGGAATCGTTGCCATAATCTTGAGATTACACTTTGTGGCACACGGAGGGCCCGTGCTACGACCTGCTGTGTTTGACCAGCCTCCAGTCGCCCTAGTATTCTACCCCTCATAACGCCATCAATATGTGTTCTTTGAACCATTTTCAACACGCAGTCGCCATTAGCACGTCTGAAAACGTCTGCACACTTCCTCGCTGCACCGTACTCTGACATGCACCAACACACCTCTGCGTATGTGAACTGCTGCCAGCGCCTCCGTGCGATGTGACCGCACATTAAATGCGCCGCATGGTTATACCTCGAGGTGATTTAAACCCGGAAACTGCCCACCAGAGCGTCGTTTCACCATGTATCAGCGTTACCTTTAATTTATGAGCATGAGTGTAGTAACAAACATAGAACTTAGTTTGAGGAAGAATTTTCTGTGAATGTACTACCGTTATACGGTAGTGAAACATTCTCCGTGGGAATGGGAACATTGATATGTGATGTTACAGAAGAATGTTGAAAATTAGGTGCACTGATATGGTAAGGAATGAGGGAGTGCTCTGGAGAATCGTCGAGGAAAGGAATATATAGAAAACACTGACAAGAAGAAGTGACAGGATGATAGAACATATGATAAGACATTACGAAATAACTTCCATGGCACTAGAGGGAAATGCAGTGGGTCAAAATTGTACAGGAAGACGGAGGTGGAACACATCTAGCAAATAATTGAGGACATTGGTTGCAAGTGCTACTCTGAGATGAAAAGGTTTGCACAGGAGAAAGTGAAAGGTGGATACACCGAGTCACAGCGCCAGAGATTGCGCCAAAGATTATTATTCCGCCGCCTCCACTGGTGCAGTTGTAGTTCAGAGGTTGCCGTGGACAGTACTTGTTGAGAGGATGTTGAAAGCAGTACTAGTTCAGAGGATGTCGAGTGCAGTTGTTGTTCTGTTCGGCGAGAGAGTAGATGCTGTTCGGTTGGTGTAATGTATTGATGGAAGATGTTGCAATGATCACAGTGTATTTTTCGTCAATATATACTAAGGTAAAAAAAAGAAAATTATTTCACATTTCTTTAATGACAGTGCCTCTTGGTCACAGGTTCAGCCAACAAAGCATCTGGCTCGTGTTCATGTGTTAGACTTGTAATTCTGGTTTATATGTGCAATTATAGTATTTCTGGTTTTTCAATTAGTTCATTGTAAATGGTGTTTAAAATATCTTGTCGTATTGAGGAAGAACCGTCCCAGATACATGTACGTTGAATCACACTACCACACACAGAACAGTTACACTTGTGCTTTGTTGTTTCGTAGCTTTTATAGTTGCAGGGGACTTAATTAATCAATTGTGTTAGTGGAAATTTCTTCTCATTCTTTATTTTTATTTTATACAGTCAGATTCCATCCTAATATTACTCAGGGCCAACCAGTTACGAGACTTCGTAACCGGACATACAGTTACTAAAATTATTGGATTTTAATTAAGCCCCCATGCACGTGGCGACCACTGCTTCGGATCGTCCCTTTGAATTCTTTTGATAGTAAAAATAGCAGACAGTAGTATTGTTCTAGTAATTTGTAGTTTAGTAATTGTAGTCTATATTGCATGTGTAGATTTGGTAATTGAACATTTGTAGTGGTCTTGTCATTCTTCAAATGGTATTTTTGTAGAATTTAATTTTTTATGAGTCGTGTACGGGTTTGACAATTTTGTGCAGTTGTGAAGGTTTTAATTGTTCGTTAATCGTGTTTGTCGGGAAGCATTTCGTGTGGATGGTATTGTTGGTGATAAAGTGTTATATTGTGTGTAATTTTCGTATAGTGACGAGTTTTGTATGTTTTGTAAATGATTACGCGATCGATGAAAAAGGCAAAAATGATGGATAGTCAGAATGACGAAATTGTTAACATGGCGAACTCACCATCGCAGGAGAACGGTATGATGAATAATCAAGTAGAAAACAATTTAATAAGCCGGGAAAATAGTCCCGAACCAGTTCCAAATTTTTCACAATCAAAAAATTTTCAGAATACGAGATTAACGACAGAAGATTCTGGAATAGTACCGAACACAGATAGCTTTACAGCTATGACGAAGGAAGTTAGTTTTACGGGAAATGTTAGGGGCGAAAAGAATTTCGAACCAGTTAATATGGAGCAGTTGATGAGTGCAATATTAAATTCGGGATCACAGATCTGAAATAAAAACAGTGGCAACACGGTTAGAAACTGATATGGGAACAATGGAAACACGGTTAGACTTACGAATGGGGACATGTTTTAAAAACATGAATTAAAGAAAGAAATTAGAGAAGAAGTACAACCGATTTTGAATACTCACAATAATAGATTAATTTCAATAGAAATTAGACAAAAGGAACAGGATAGAGAACAGGAAGAAAGAGATCACGTGATAGTACAAAAATTTTCAGTGTTAAATCTTCAACGTGCACACGATAAGGAAGAAATATTTGAAAGAATCGAGGAATCCGTACCAAATGACAGAATAAATAACCTAACACAACAATATGAACAGTTAACTACTAAATGTGTCAATACTAAAACCCGAGTCGCGACTCATACGGAAGACGTAAATAAACAGAAAGAACAAATAGGTGACTTATCGGTAAAAGTTGAGGAGATTTCAGATAAATTGACAAGTCTTAGTTTAAATGGGGACATCTCCATTGCCATTTGCAGAAACAGAAGAGTACCAGAATATAAATAAATATGTTGAAAATCAGGAAAAATTTAATGAACGCGTTAAAAGGGAATTTGAGGCGTTACGAAAGCAAGTTAAACAAATCGAAAGCGCAATCGTAGGAAAAGACAGTTGAAGAAATTAAAATCAGCGATAGTAGCGGGTTTTGAAGAAACGAATTTATTTCATTTACGAGATGCAACAAGAGAACGCCAGGCGCGCGAACTTGACAATAATCGACATTCGGACTGGGACAGACGCGGTAGGTCTTTGTCGCCAAGAGGCGAAAACTTTGACTATAAACACATTTTAACTGTTCGGATATTTAAGATCTTTCGCAATTCTAATAATGACATACATCGATATTTATGGTTAGATAAATTTATGTACGCACTTCCGCCAAATTGGCCACTAAGTCACAAACTGTAATTTATGTGTGGCTATTTAGGTCCTCAGGGGATTCACTACACTAAGTGAATATGTGCAGTAGCGTGCACAGGGCCCCAAACTGTAGTGGTGCTATTTCCCTTTTAGTTTTCTACACTGCTACCTACTCTTTTACTGTTCTTTGTATCTATCAAAACAACTCTTCAACTATCAATCTATCTAGAAAAGGAGTCAGAAAGAATAACCGGATATAACTATTTTACCCAAAAGTGACAGTTTTCAGGATATTGATGAAAAACGAACCGGCGACGCGCGTGCGCGCACTTTTTAGAGACTGTAATAATTTATATGATTTTTATCATGCATTTCTATCGGCATATTGGTCCGAAAACACGCAAGACAGAGTCAAACATAGTCTTATTATGCAGCGTAATTTTAAACAGTCTGAGTTCCGCACGCCGGCAGAATACTTTGAAAACATGATTCGAAAGAATCAATTCCTTTCCAACCCTTATAGCCCGACTGAATTAATTCGCATTTGTTTAACTAAGCTGCCACAATCGATGAGACACATTGCTTTAGCCGGATGATGTAAAGACGACATTGAAACTTTTAAGACTTTGCTACAAGAACTTGAGTATGACAACGATGACGGAACTTCTTATAATTTTTTCGGTAACGGTAATCACAATAGATTTTCAGAGAAAAAGGATAATGATCGTGACGGACGTTATAGCGGTAATTTTGAAAATGACAGACGAAACAGACAGGACAATAGATACCAGCCTTATGACAATAACAGACGTTCTAACAGAAATTACACAGACAATTATAATAACGGAAATTCCTACCGGAATGGTCAATCATACGAAAACAGTAATCGGTATCATCAAGACAGAAATTATTCATACAATAGTAGAAATTCTTACTACAGAAATAACCAGGGTAGTAGATCTAACAATAATTTCGGAAGTGACAGTCGAAATTACGCAAGAAGTAGTCATGAATATAGGCAGGAAAATAGAAATTTTAATAACAGACACAACCAAGAATTTACATGTAACAGACAGGAGGGACCTAATTGGCATCCTCCACGTGACAGAAATTCAGAGAGACAAGAACAAATAGTAGAAATTGATCCGCGAAATGACGCGAATAATCAAAGACGTGACGCAAACAATCGACAATGACTTGTAGCTTCGGCTTCCGGCAGCAATATAGACGGTTCAGAAAGTAATGACACTACGACACACACTACGTACGCTTGGAAGATATGAGAGATATTTTGCTAGACGAAAAGGAAAATAATGTAGACGCATTTTTACATCCTGTTATTGAAGTATGTGTGAGTAAGAATAAGTTCACTGCGGTTTCTGATTCTGGGAGCCCATTGAATGTTACTAGTGAAACAGTTTTTTGTATATGTGTAAGGACTATTGCTTGTCCTGTGTTACGTGTTTCTAAAACTACAATTCGAGGAGCTATTTCTGGGAAAAGTGTGGAAGTCAAACAACAAAAAAATGGTTCAAATGGCTCTGAGCACTATGGGGCTCAACTGCTGAGGTCATTAGTCCCCTAGAACTTAGAACTAGTTAAACCTAACTAACCTAAGGACATCACAAACATCCATGCCCGAGGCGGGATTCGAACCTGCGACCGTAGCGGTCTTGCGGTTCCAGACTGCAGCGCCTTTAACCGCACGGCCACTTCGGCCGACAAGTCAAACAACAGACCAACTTAAATTTCATTTGTCAAGGATATGAATTTTCTGCTAATTTTATTATTGTTCCTTTACTCAGTACACAAATAAGGTGTTGCGTTTGAAAATTTTATTTCGTCTTCGCTCCAGGACGTCGCTAAGGAGCAAAACAAGGATCCAGTCTGGAAGGACATTAAGGAGAAGTGGAGGAGAAAGGAAAGCGTAGCGATTAGACAGTATTATTTAGTTCGCAATGATATTCTTTTTAAACGAAAATCGGTTGACAACTCTGTTTGGTTAGTTTGCATTCCTGATGAGTGGGTTAATAAATTGATTTGGTATACACATTTCAGTTATGCACACTTTGGCCCCAGAAAATGCTTTCATAAATTACGAGAAAATTGCTACTTCAGTAATATGGAAAAACGTATTCGATTTGTTCTTGCCAAATGCAAATTATGTCAAAAGGTTAAGCCGCCAACTATTTCTCACAGAGCACCGTTGTTTCCTATTATTCCAGCGAAATTAAAGGAGATGGCTGCAGTCGATTTGTTCGGTCCAGTGGTTCGTTCTACTAATGGTTTTGCGCACATTTTGGTAGCAGTGGAATTGACATCCAAAATATGTGTGTTTTACACCTTTACGTAAAGCAACAGCTCGTTCAGTATCTAATGCTTTCATCAAACATTTTCTTAAAGAAGTGGGTCATGTTGATAAAGTTATATCAGATAATGGATCACAGTTTCGCTCTAAAATTTGGCTTCGTACTCTACGGCCTCGGAAGATTAAACCACTCTTCATTTCACTTTTTCACCCTCAATCTAACGCTTCAGAGAGATGGTTGAAGGAAATCAATAAATTGTGTCGTCTTTATTGTCATCATAATCACAGAACGTGGGATCAGTATCTTCACATTTTTCAAAACATTCTGAATGAACTCCCTAATGATTCAACTTCTTTACCGCCTATATTGATATTAAAAAATAAAGCACCGACAAATCGCATTTCTGAAATCGTTCCTTTACCGCCTTCACGGAAACTGCGGCATTCTGAAGTTGTCAACCTGGCTCTACGAAATATTGCGTCTGCGGCTGCTAGAAGAGAGAAATCAGCTAAACGTCCTGGTCGTTTAAAAACTTTGTCAGTTGGTCAAAAGGTGTTAATTAAGTCTCATCGTCTGTCGCACAAAGGAAAAGGCTTGTGTCGCAAATTTTTTTTGCTTTATAACGGTCCATATAAAGTTCGCAAAATTATTCATGATAACACTGTCGAAGTAGAAACCCTTAAATCTCGGCGCTCTAAGGGAATACATCATATATCGAACGTTAAAATTTTTGTGGAATGACATACTTTTGAGAAATTAACAGTTATACGTAAACATGCAGAGAATACAATGATACCGCGCCGTGTTTTGGCGGCGCACATACACAAAGCGACAGTCAGTCTGCGCGCTGCACAAGGCAGTCGTTGACCGCAAACAATTACTTCCTTACTTACTTACGTACATGACTGAGCCTCAGTGCGAATGCACTGACAGTCGTAGACAAATACACAGTCTAATTTCTCCGATTAAATTCAGTATAAAGGTATAGCGACTTGATAACTTATGTTATTAACGTTCAGTTTTATCCAGGATACAGTTGTATAAAATATTTAAGAACTTCAGGTAAATTCTGTGTGTGTCCGACGTTAAGAGGACTTGCTATCGAAAAAATTTCAGGAAGAATGTAATTTTGAAGAAGAAAGTACTAAACTAAAAAGGTAACTATTAATTGAGTTTATTTTTCAGGTAACATATTTCGACTTAGGTATGTACTTTATACGTAATTTGATGCTCGCGATTACGTGATTTATACTTTGTGTTAACTGATTTTGACAATTTTTTATTAATGAACAGGGTTGTTACTTATGTATATTATGCATCGCTTGGCTGCTCTGCTTTTTCACTGATGTCATATTTTTTATTATGTGCCTGCTGTGCCTATTTATTTAAATTATAATTGTCACCTGATTAGTTGTGCTGATATGGTTATGTATGTAAGTTATACTTTGTGATTTATCTGCTTGCGCCTTCATGTTTACTTATTTAATCTATTTATTATGTAAGATATATATTTGCCGCTTTGCGTATGGATTGCATATTTACACATTCCTGTTTTATTGTCATAACTACCCTTTAATTTGGTATATAGAAATGCTTATATACTGTGTACAAACATGGAGTTTAGGTTAAACTATGGTATTAATTATAGATTGTTCGCTTGACAGAGCCTCGTTGTAGGGCTTGTGCTACATCCACTTGTTGACTACAGTCTGGAACCGCGTGACCGCTACGGCCGCAGGTTCGAATCCTGCCTCGGGCATGGATGTGTGTGATGTCCTTAGGTTAGTTAGGTTTAAGTAGTTCTAAGTTCTAAGTTCAGTCCCATAGTGCTCAGAGCCACATCCACTTGTTGACATTTTGTTCTCTACTGGTATATTTACTCGCTATTGCATGTTTTGCTTACGCTCAGTGCTTTATATTTTAAGATAAGAAAATGAACTGCTATAATTCTACGAACTACATTGATACAAGAAACTTCACTGAAGTCACATGAGCTGGAGGTTTTATGGAAGCTGTATAAATTTATGCTAATAGAAAGGAAGCTAACGACATGAAATACCAACACTAGCTTTAGACCATTGACAGTTATTACGCTGCATTCTTCGTGAACCATTGAAATAGCAAGTGACACTTGATACAAAGAAATACTCCACATGTTTGCTTCTGTTTTCCATGATTCTTGAAGTGGTGTACACATTGTGAAATATTAGGATTTATTCATTCAAAGTCTTATGTGATCATTGATAGTACGTACTCTCACCTACTTACTGGAAGTTATTCAAACTGAAGGCTCTTAGAGCTCATATATGCATTTATTTTATTTTATGATGGACAAGGTAACCAAAATGTATTTTATAATTCATATTGAGTAGAAGATTTGGCTCAGGTGGATTACACAGAGCCGGCCGAAGTGGCCGTGCGGTTAAAGGCGCTGCAGTCTGGAACCGCAAGACCGCTACGGTCGCAGGTTCGAATCCTGCCTCGGACATGGATGTTTGTGATGTCCTTAGGTTAGTTAGGTTTAACTAGTTCTAAGTTCTAGGGGACTAATGACCTCAGCAGTTGAGTCCCATAGTGCTCAGAGCCATTTGATTACACAGAGGTTGTGTGTGGACATTGTGTATTCGGATTGTATGGGATGATGAACTGAAGTTTGCACTAGGATTTTATCTGTACTTGTTCGAGAAGACTGACTAGAGGAAAGAGTTGTTATGGAAGTGAAGTGAAATGATATAGGTATATGTATCGACGTATTGAAGAGGTATTATTGAAGTATTGAGATTGTGTGATGCTGATGATTATTGGAGTTTTAGTGGATAAGAGGTAAAGTAAGTGAGGAGCATATTTTTTTTGTTGGTTTATATGGAACGAGAAGGATGAAAATGGCAGACTAGAACACTCCAGTGGAAGGAAGATTGTCTACACACACACTTTGTTAAATCACTAAGCAGTATATACTTTTTTTTTTGGAGAGAGGAAGTATTTGCATATCTTGGCACACTGACAGTTGTTCAGCAACCGTACATTTTGATTTGACTTAGCAAACATTGGTCTTGACATGATGACTATGACGTTGACTAACTATTATTGACTGTTATACACTGCTGCCACTACTACTTGATACACATGTTGAACATCAAATCTTGACAGAATTGCATCTACACAGTAGTACTTAATATGTGGATGAAAGATGAGTGAGTGTGTTTTGAGTGTTTTCCTTTACTAATCCCAAATAATTGGTACCGACCTACCTCCGAAATATTATTTTACTTCCAGAATGAGATTTTCACTCTGCAGCGGAGTGTGCGCTGATATGAAACTTCCTGGCAGATTAAAACTGTGTGCCCGACCGAGACTCGAACTCGGGACCTTTGCCTTTCGCGGGTAGAGCACTTGCCCGCGAAAGGCAAAGGTCCCGAATTCGAGTCTCGGTCGGGCACACAGTTTTAATCTGCCAGGAAGTTTCATTATTTTACTTGTTTGTTGTGGCTTGCACTGACACCCATAAATATTATAGATTTACTGATATTTGTGTATTTGTAATAGTTAATATGACAGTTATCTCATATCATTTGTGTGTTTATTATAATTTGTATGTTTAGTGTAAGAGCATTGATAATAATTTTGTAAAAACAATTGTGTGTGCATTCAAACTGTTGTTCGTACCTGCACTTATTAACATTGGTGGGTGCCACATGGAAATGTTTAATTTCTGCTGAGGAACTCTGATGAACTGTGTAATTATTGCTGGTGAATATTATGGACTGTTACCTGCACTTATTAACATTGGTGGGTGCCACTTGGAAATGTTTAATTTCTGCTGAGGAACTCTGATGAACTGTGTAATTATTGTTGGTGAATATTATGTACTGTTACCTGCACTTACTAACATTGGTGGGTGCCACTTGGAAATGTTTAATTTCTGCTGAGGAACTATGATGAACTGTGTAATTATTGCTGGTGAATATTATGGACTGTTACCTGCACTTATTAACATTGGTGGGTGCCACTTGGAAATGTTTAATTTCTGCTGAGGAACTCTGATGAACTGTGTAATTATTGTTGGTGAATATTATGTACTGTTACCTGCACTTACTAACATTGGTGGGTGCCACTTGGAAATGTTTAATTTCTGCTGAGGAACTATGATGAACTGTGTAATTATTGCTGGTGAATATTATGGACTGTTACCTGCACTTATTAACATTGGTGGGTGCCACTTGGAAATGTTTAATTTCTGCTGAGGAACTCTGATGAACTGTGTAATTATTGTTGGTGAATATTATGTACTGTTACCTGCACTTACTAACATTGGTGGGTGCCACTTGGAAATGTTTAATTTCTGCTGAGGAACTATGATGAACTGTGTAATTATTGCTGGTGAATATTATGGACTGTTACCTGCACTTATTAACATTGGTGGGTGCCACTTGGAAATGTTTAATTTCTGCTGAGGAACTCTGATGAACTGTGTAATTATTGTTGGTGAATATTATGTACTGTTACCTGCACTTACTAACATTGGTGGGTGCCACTTGGAAATGTTTAATTTCTGCTGAGGAACTATGATGAACTGTGTAATTATTGTTGGTGAATATTATGTACTGTTACCTGCACTTACTAACATTGGTGGGTGCCACTTGGAAATGTTTAATTTCTGCTGAGGAACTATGATGAACTGTGTAATTATTGCTGGTGAATATTATGGACTGTTACCTGCACTTATTAACATTGGTGGGTGCCACATGGAAATGTTTAATTTCTGCTGAGGAACTCTGATGAACTGTGTAATTATTGCTGGTGAATATTATGTACTGTTACCTGCACTTATTAACATTGGTGGGTGCCACTTGGAAATGTTTAATTTCTGCTGAGGAACTATGATGAACTGTGTAATTATTGCTGGTGAATATTATGGACTATCACCTGCACCTGCACGCCATTGCTGGGTGTCACTGATGGAACTGTTTCTACTGAAATGATGTCACTTGTTGCTGTCTGCACCTGTTCAACATTACTGGGTGCCACTGATGGAACTGCTGCTACTGAAATGATGTCACTTGTTGCTGTCTGCACCTGTTCAACATTACTGGGTGCCACTGATGGAACTGCTGCTACTGAGATAATGTCAATTGTTGGTGTCTGCACCTGCTCGCCATTGCTGGGTGCAACTGTTGGAGCAGTTTAAATACTGCTTTTGAAATGTTATGGGACTGCTGTTTGCACCTGTTGACCATTGTTGGGTGCCACTGTTGTAACTGTCAACTACTCTGAGGTGTGCTACTTGTTTATTGAACTATTGAAAAGATTTTATGTGAATATTTGTATAAACTGATTTATTGTGTATAGACTGTTTATGGAATGTTATGAGACTCTTACCTCCACCCATTCGTCATTGCTGGTGCCATTGATTGAACTGTTTAACTACTCTGACAAATGATACTTGTGTAAACTATTATGTAAAATCACATGTATGCAAGCATTTGTATTCCTTACTGTATTTTATATATTAGGCTATTGAATGGTCAGTGCAAATCCAAAATTTATTTAGTTCCGTGATATTTACTTATTAATATCATCTTTTATTTTTGTCTGTGTTTTTTGGACGAATTTGGAGGTATTTTCACCACCAACGCTGGCAAAAATACCATCAAATTCTAGCCTGTGGAGGAGGGGCATATGAAAGGTGGCTACACTGAGTCACAGCGCCAGAGATTGTGCCAAAGATTATTATTCCGCCGCTTCCACTGGTGCAGTAGTAGTTCAGAGGTTGCCGTGGGCAGTACTTGTTGACAGGATGTCGAAAGCAGTACTAGTTCAGAGGATGTCGAGTGCAGTTGTTGTTCTGTTCAGCGAGAGAGTAGATGCTGTTCGGTTGGTGTAATGTATAGATGGAAGATGTTGCAATTATCACAGTGTATTTTTCGTCAATATATACTGAGGTAAAAAAAAGAAAATTATTTCACATTTATTTAATGAAAATGTCTCTTGGTCACAGGTTCAGTCAACAAAGCATCTGGCTCGTGTTCATGTGTTAGACTTGTAATTCTGGTTTATATGTGCAATTATAGTATTTCTGGTTTTTCAATTAGTTCACTGTAAATGGTGTTTAAAATATCTTGTCGTATTGAGAAAGAACCGTGCCAGATACATGTACGTTGAATCACACTACCACACACAGAACAGTTACACTTGTGCTTTGTTGTTTCGTAGCTTTTATAGTTGCAGGGGACTTAATTAATGAGTTGTGTTAATGGAAATTTCTTTTCATTCTTTATTTTTATTTTATGCAGTCAGATTGCATCCTAATATTACTCAGGGCCAACCGGTTACGAGATTTCGTAACCGCACATACAGCTACTAAAATTACTGCATTTTAATTAAGCCCCCACGCAGCAGATTTGTGGTTGGGTGCATCAAACCACTCAAAGAATGGTGACCCATAAAAATATGCCATCCTTAGTTTTATTTTTTGTAATGAATTACAAGCATCCACATGCCATGTAACACACAGAATATATGAGACCAGATAGTTATAAAGATGACAGCACTCCATATTGTTGGGTTCGTGGTGCTTCCCTAGATACTAAACATTAGTCTTATCGAAAATTGTGAAGCCTACACACACGAACTGTTGCATTAGGGATACCTTTTAAGTGTTATATCTTTGGATATGTGACCTTGCCTATATTCCTTACAGTCTCGCCTGAGGTGAATACACGCCCACGCAGCAAGTGTTTCTCAACACTCCTTAAGTGATTTGAGATTAGGGGGCCTGCGTGGCTAGGCAATTTGCTATAAGTATGACCATTTTACTTCGAATACTACGCTCGTGTGTTGACAAAAGTTCTGTTCTGCGTATCTATATATTCACTCCACAGACATCTCAACTCTACCAGGTGTCCCAGAAAGAATGGGAAGCAATCAGGGATATGACAGAAATGCTCATGTGAAGCAAAAAAACTCATGTGGACATATGCTCTATTCCGAATGATTCACGTGATAGAACACATCTAATGTACACTGCTGGCCACCGTAAATGCAACACCAAGAAAGACAAGAGGTAGCACAACAAAATTTATTTTGTAGATAACATGTTGACCAAGTATCAAATGATTACGTTTACAGACGTCTGTGACATGTGGTTCCTGCCAGAATCAGTAGCCAGAGTAGCCGCCATTGTTGGAGATCACCGCTGCCACACGTCTCGGCATTGAGTCAAAGAGACGTTGGATGTGTTCCTGGGGTACAGCAGCCCAAGCAGCTTCCACACGTTGCCAAAGATCATCTGGTGTGGCAGCTGGGGATGTAATCTGGGTCACTCGTTGAGCAACCATGGACCACATGTTTTCTATCGGCGAAAGATCCGGAGAGCGAGCCGGCCAGGGAAGCAATTCAATCTGGTTATTGACGAAGAACCTTTGGACAATGCGTGCCACGTGTGGTCGCGCATTATCCTGTTGGAATATGGCTGTGGCCGAGCCCTGAAGGTAAGGAAGGACAACTGGCTCCAGCACCTCGGATATGTAGCGCCGGTTATTTAAAGTACCGGCAATGCGTACTAAGGCGAGCGAGAGTAATATCCAATACCATAATACCCGGTGCTAGACCAGTGTGGCGGTGCATAATGCAGCTGTCCAGCATCCTCTCTCCACGGTGTCTCCACACTCGAATCCGACCATCGTGGTGCTGCAGACAGAAGCGTGCCTCGTCAGTAAAGACAACGTCATTCCATTCTGCCGTCCACATCCGTCTGTCATCACACCATTGGCGACGGAGACGTCTGTGGTTCTGCGTCAATGGTAGACGAAGCAATGGACGTCTTGCGGACAGACCACTCTGCTGTAAACAGCGTCGAATGGTACGCGCAGACACTGGATGATGCGTTACAGACGCAATGTGCTGTGCTATGGTTCGGGATGTCACTGAGCGATCCGTCACTGCCATGCGCACAATTTGTCTATCAGCACGTGCAGTGGTGCACCGAGGTGAATGCGATCGACCACGTCGGTCCGTCGTACCCTCCTGCATCCAACGGTCATATATCCGCATTACAGTTGTTTGGTTCCGTCCAACACGACTAGCGATTTCTCTGTATGATAATCCACAATCTCGGTAAGCCACTATCCTTCCTCTGTCGAACTCGGATACTTGATCAAAAGATGTTCGCTGTTGTCTACGAGGCATAACTGATCGTCTTGTGAAACAACCACAAGGTAAACACACGTGCCGAACGTACACTCGTCGAAATCGCCAAGCCTTAAATGGCGCTATGAGGTGGCGCCACAGGCGCGCGTGATGTGCGTCTGCGCTGAAATTCTAATCAGTTGCATATCTCATCGCTGCAAACCCATGGTGTAAATTTCACTTGATTCGGATGCTTCCTTCAGGGTGTTGCATTTACGGTGGCCAGCAGTGCACATTTGTTCTTGGGTTAGTGGCACACACGTATGTGTTTTAGCTACCCAGCCTCTGTGATGTTTTCTTCTTGTCCAACTTAACTTGTTGCTTTCAGCCTCTTTGCTCTGGATGTTTCCTGCCATTAAGCTAGGCTGTCGAACTCGCAGCTGTCCATGGTGTGTTGTTAGTGAAATAGTGTGAGAGACTGATAAGGTATCGGAGAGAAGCATCCGTTGAATGCATTTGTAGCGCCACCCACGTGCACTAACGAAGAATATGCAGATCTGTTGCCCGAATCTCGTGGTCGTGCGGTAGCGTTCTCGCTTCCCACGCCCGGGTTCCCGGGTTCGATTCCCGGCGGGGTCAGGGATTTTCTCTGCCTCGTGATGGCTGGGTGTTGTGTGATGTCCTTAGGTTAGTTAGGTTTAAGTAGTTCTAAGTTCTAGGGGACTAATGACCATAGATGTTAAGTCCCATAGTGCTCAGAGCCATTTGAACCATTTTGCAGATCTGTTGCATGTTTACGTTTTCTGCGATGGTAGACCTCCTGCTGGTGTAGAAGAAAAACACCGGCGCTTTCCGATTCGTCGGATTCCGGATCGTAGAGTGTTTACCAGAGTTTTTAGCAGACTGTGTATTCCTCCAAGTGCGCATTGTTCATCTGAAATTTTTGTGGTAAGTTCCTACGCCACCAAACTGTGGAGGTCATCTATCTCTAGGCTTACATACTACTTAATCTAACTTATACTAACTTACGCTGAGGACGAGACATACACCTATGCCCGAGGAAGGACTCGCACCTCCGACAGGGAAGCCGCGCGAACCTTGACAAGACGTCCAAGACCGCGCGGCTGCCTCGCGTGGCTTTTCATCTGAGAGAGTAGTTCAACAAGCTGTGGAAGAACAGCAACACAACGTTGAAATTGTGCAGCACAGTTCTACTCCAGCACACTGCGACTTTCTGCACGTATCAGTGTCCGACATTACAATCGGAAAACTTGTACCCGCTTTACATACACTCCTGGAAACTGAAATAAGAACACCGTGAATTCATTGTCCCAGGAAGGGGAAACTTTATTGACACATTCCTGGGGTCAGATACATCCACCTTTCGCAGCAATGCAGGCTGCTATTCTCCCATGGAGACGATCGTAGAGATGCTGGATGTAGTCCTGTGGAACGGCTTGCCATGCCATTTCCACCTGGCGCCTCAGTTGGACCAGCTTTCGTGCCGGACGTGCAGACCGCGTGAGACGACGCTTCATCCAGTCCCAAACATGCTCAATGGGGGACAGATCCGGAGATCTTGCTGGCCAGGGTAGTTGACTTACACCTTCTAGAGCACGTTGGGTGGCACGGGATACATGCGGACGTGCATTGTCCTGTTGGAACAGCAAGTTCCCTTGCCGGTCTAGGAATGGTAGAACGATGGGTTCGATGACGGTTTGGATGTACCGTGCACTATTCAGTGTCCCCTCGACGATCACCAGTGGTGTACGGCCAGTGTAGGAGATCGCTCCCCACACCATGATGCCGGGTGTTGGCCCTGTGTGCCTCGGTCGTATGCAGTCCTGATTGTGGCGCTCACCTGCACGGCGCCAAACACGCATACGACCATCATTGGCACCAAGGCAGAAGCGACTCTCATCGCTGAAGACGACACGTCTCCATTCGTCCCTCCATTCACGCCTGTCGCGACACCACTGGAGGCGGGCTGCACGATGTTGGGGCGTGAGCGGAAGACGGCCTAACGGTGTGCGGGACCGTAGCCCAGCTTCATGGAGACGGTTGCGAATGGTCCTCGCCGATACCCCAGGAGCAACAGTGTCCCTAATTTGCTTGGAAGTGGCGGTGCGGTCCCCTACGGCACTGCGTAGGATCCTACGGTCTTGGCGTGCATCCGTGCGTCGCTGCGGTCCGGTCCCAGGTCGACGGGCACGTGCACCTTCCGCCGACCACTGGCGACAACATCGATGTACTGTGGAGACCTCACGCCCCACGTGTTGAGCAATTCGGCGGTACGTCCACCCGGCCTCCCGCATGCCCACTATACGCCCTCGCTCAAAGACCGTCAACTGCACATACGGTTCACGTCCACGCTGTCGCGGCATGCTACCAGTGTTAAAGACTGCGATGGAGCTCCGTATGCCACGGCAAACTGGCTGACACTGACGGCGACGGTGCACAAATGCTGCGCAGCTAGCGCCATTCGACGGCCAACACCGCGGTTCCTGGTGTGTCCGCTGTGCCGTGCGTGTGATCATTGCTTGTACAGCCCTCTCGCAGTGTCCGGAGCAAGTATGGTGGGTCTGACACACCGGTGTCAATGTGTTCTTTTTTCCATTTCCAGGAGTGTATATCGTGTCCACAGTTTTCACATTAGTGACAATGCTACACGACTTGAATGTTGTCACTGGTTACATGAGAATCGTCATTTGCTTCCATTAATACTATTCACCCACGACGAGACGTTTACACGGTATGGAATTAGCAATATACGAAATAATCATCGACGGTGGCGCGAAACAGATTTCCAAGTTAGCTTTTCAACAAATGCTCAAATGTGTGTGAAATCTTACGGGACTTGACTGCTAAGGTGATCAGTCCCTAAGCTTACACACTACTTAGCCTAAATTATTCTAAGGACAAACACACACACACACCCATGCCCGAGGGAGGACTCGAACCTCCGCCGGGATCAGCCGCACAGTCCATGACTGCAGCGCCTGCAGACCGCTCGGCTAATCCCGCGCGGCCAACAAATGTTAGGTTCATCATGATCGGTAAGATATTGAAAGATTCATTCATATTGAAAGAGCGACTGAGTAAGTCGTATTTTCTTGGAAAATTCGTTTATTGCACCTTGAGGACGTTACATTGGTCATGTGACCTTCAGTCTACTTCCAGCATGACGGATCCGCTCCACATTTTTCCAGACGTGATTTTAACCAACATAGTTGGTAGTGTCAGCGATGTTACTTGTCGTAATTACTTATGAAGAAACAGTCACGATCGCAAAAGTCTTTAAAATGACCGGTTTCGACAAATACAGTAGGTCTTCTTTAGGTGATTGCACTGTAAAGATAAAGTGCATGGTGATTAAGGAAGTTAGTCTTGCATAAAATGTACAAAGATGAAACTAAAAAGGCGTTGACGTTTTACGCATTTGCTGGAGCTAGCGAGGTGCTGAGCTGCTGCGTATTGTCAAGACGGTAGCTGTTACTAGTGGCTGTATTGGCAGGCGTCAAGCAGTGCTCGATAGCGCAATAATTTGATACATTACGTCAGCTGCAGCCAGTGGGATCTTACTTTGCGTAAAAATATTTATAACGAGCAAATGAAGTATAAAACAATAAGTACAGTTAGATCTACAGGGTGGTCCATTGATCGTGACCGGGCCAAATATCTCACGAAATAAGCGTCAAACGAAAAAACTACAAAGAACGAAACTCATCTAGCTTGAAGGGGGAAACCAGAGGGCGCTATGGTTGGCCCGCTAGATGGCGCTGCCATAGATCAAACGGATATCAACTGCGTTTTTTTGAATAGGAACCCCCATTTTTATTACATATTCGTGTAGTACGTAAAGATATATGAATGTTATAGTTGGACCACTGTTTTCGCTTTGTGACAGATGGCGCTGTAAGAGTCACAAACGTATAAGTACGTGGTATCACGTAACATTCCGCCAGTGCGGACGGTATTTGCTTCGTGATACATTACCCGTGTTAAAATGGACCGTTTACCAATTGCGGGAAAGGTCGATATCGTGTTGATGTATGGCTATTGTAATCAAAATGGCCAAAGGGCGTGTGTTATGTATGCTGCTCGGTGTCCTGGACGACATCGTCCAAGTGTCCGGTCCGTTCGCCGAATAGTTACGTTATTTAAGGAAACAGGAAGTGTTCAGCCACATGTGAAACGTCAACCACGACCTGCAACAAATTATGATGCCCAAGTAGGTGGTTTAGCTGCTGTCGCGGCTAATCCGCACATCAGTAGCAGACAAATTGTGCGAGAATCGGGAATCTCAAAAACGTCGGTGTTGAGAATGCTACATCAACATCGATTACACCTGTACCATATTACTATGCACCAGGAATTGCACGGCGACGACTTTCAACGTCGTGTACAGTTCTTCCACTGGGCACAAGAGAAATAACAGGACGATGACGGAATTTTTGCACGCGTTCTATGTAGCGACGAAGCGTCATTCACCAACAGCGGTAACGTAAACCGGCATAATATGCACTATTGGGCAACGGAAAATCCACGATGCCTGCGACAAGTGAAACATCAGCGACCTTGGCAGGTTAATGTATGGTGCGGCATTATGGGAGGAAGGATAATTGGCCCCCATTTTATCGAGGGCAATCTAAATGGTGCAATGCATTCTGATTTCCCACGTAATGTTCTACCGATGGTACTACAAGATGTTTCACTGCATGACAGAATGGCGATGTACTTCCAACATGATGGATGTCCTGGCAATAGCTCGCGTGCGCTTGAAGCGGTATTGAATAGCATATTTCATGACAGATGGATTGGTCGTCGAAGCACCATATCACGGTCCGCACGTTCACTGGATCTGACGTCTCCGGATTTCTTTCTGTGGGGAAAGTTGAAGGATACTTGCGATCGTGATCCACCGACAACGCCTGACAACATGCGTCAGCGTATTGTCAATGCATGTGTGAACATTACGGAAGGCGAATTAGTCGCTGTTGAGAGAAATGTCGTTACACGTATTGCCAAACGCATTGAGGTTGACGGACATCATTTTGAGCATTTGTTGCATTAATGTGGTATTTACAGATAATCACGCTGTAACAGCATCGTTCTCAGATGTGATAAGTTCACAAAGGTACATGTATCACATTGGAACAACCAAAATAAAATGTTCAAACATACCTACGTTCTGTATTTTAATTTAAAAAACCTACATGTTACCAACTGTTCGTCTAAAATTGTGAGTCATATGTTTGTGACTATTACATCGCCTTCTATCACAAAGAGAAAAAAGTGGTCCAACTAAAACATTCATATTTCTTTACTTACTACACGAATATGTAATAAAAATTGGGGGTTCCTATGTAAAAAAACGCAGTTGATATCCGTTTGACCTATGGGTGCGTCATCTAGCGGGCCAACCATAGCACCATCTGGTTTCCCCCTTCAAGCCAGACAAGTTTCGTTGTTTGTAGTTTTTTCGTTTGGTGCTTATTTCGTGAGATATTTGGTCCAGTCACTAGGTCAATGGACCACCCTGTATATCAAAAGACAAGTGCCGGTGTTTAAATCAATGGTGTAAGTCAATAATACAATTGCTTTACTTTAAATTCACTTTAAGTAGAAATGAACCAGTAGAAAAGGTTTGCGAACGTTGAACGCCAGTTGGTGGTGGTTCTTGGTACTTCAAAACCGACGCCGTTTCCATGGAAATGGCGGAGTTAGTGGTTGCTGTAGCACGCTGTTGCCTAGCCGATGTTGTACACTGGAGCGCCAAAGAAACTGGCACAGGCATGCGTTTAAAACACAGACACATGAAAACAGCCAGAGTCGGTGCTGCGGAGGGAACGCCTACAAAAGACAAGTGTCTGGCGCAGTCGTTAGATCGGTTACTGCTGCTACAATCGCAGGTTATCAACATTTAAGAGAGTTTGAAGTTATTGTTATAGTCAGCGCACGAGCGTTGGGACACAGAATCTCCGAGGTAGCGATAAAGAGAGAATTTTCGCTTACGACCATTTCACAAGTGCACCGTAAATATCGGCAATCCGGCAAAACATCAAATGTCCGATCTCGCTGCGGTCGGAAAAATATCGTGCAATAACGGGGCCAACAACGACTGAAGAGAATCGTTTAATGTGACTGAAGTGCTACTCTTCCACAGATTGCTGCAGATTTCAGTATTGGTCCATCAATAAGTGGTGCGTGTGAACCTTTCAACGAAACATCATCGATATGGGTTTTCGGCACTCGTCTACCTTGATGACTGCACGACACAAAGTTTTACGCCTCGCCTGGGCCCGTCAACACCTACACTGGACTGTTCATGATTGGAAACATGTGGGCCTGGTCGGACGAGTCTCGTTTCAAATTCTATCGAGAGGATGGACGTGTACGGGTATGGAACCATCCTCATGAATTCATGGACCCTGCATGTCCGCAGGGGACTGTTCAAGCTGGTGGATGCTCTGTAATGGTGTGGGGCTTGTGAAGTTGGAGTGATATTGGACCCCTGGAACTTTTACAAACGGCTCTGACTGTAGACAGGTACGTAAGTATCCTGTCTGATCACCTGCATCCATTCATGTCCACTGTGCATACCGACGGACTTGGGTAATTTCAGCAGGACAATGCGACACCCCACACGTCCAGAATTGCTACGGAGTGGCTCCATGGACTCTCTTCTAAGTTTAAAACTCCCGTGGGCCACCAAATTCTCCAGACATGAACATTATTGAGCATATCCGGGATGCCTTGCAACTTCCTGTTAAGAGTAGATGGTTCAAATGGCTCTGAGCACTACGGGACTTAACATTTATGGTCATCAGTCTCCTAGAACTTAGAACTACTTAAACCTAACTAACCTAAGGACAGCACACAACACCCAGTCATCACGAGGCAGAGAAAATCCCTGACCCCGTCGGGAATCGAACCCGGGCGCGGGAAGCGAGAACGCTACCGCACGACCACGAGCTGCGGATGTCCAGAGTAGATCGCCACCCCCTCGTACTCTGATGGATCTATTGACAACCCTGCAGGATTCATGGTGTCAGTTTTCTTTGGCTTTTTAGTATATAGTGGCTGTTGGCATCCAAAGATGTATGTAGACTACGCTGCTCCCATGGAAACGTTGTCCATGTGGCCGTTACCGTTACTGAATTGCCTTTTTGCTAGAAATTTCGACGCTGTGTTTAGAGGATACAGTGATGTATGAAAGACTGGGAGAATTACAATGTGTGAGTAAATCCGTGTAGCATGAGGGCAATAAGCCGTTTAGATAATTGATTAAAATTTGTAATAATAGCTATGTGGCTATATCAATCGTAAAACCAATCCTTCCTTCCATTATTTCTTTAAAAACATCGAAACATGTCGTTTCGTGAACACTAATTGTTCATTTAAAAGAAATGGGAGATTCGTTCTTTCGGTCAACAAAAATTTTAAGCTTCTCGAGTGTATTCAAGAGTAACCTCTTTGGGCTCGCTTGTAATATTTCGACGAAGTTGGTGATGTCACCTTCTGCGCGTCCCTCATTTATAAGATGTGGTCCAAACATCGGTTTATTTCTAAAGACTCCTGAAGTATGTTCCTTAAAACGCGTTTTAAAGTCACGTCCAGTCTGTCAATATATGTTTTTTTTTCGCAACTACCACAGGTCAGTTTATATACATCTGAGCATTTCCAATAGAGTGTCTTATTTTATTTAAAAGGGTGTTTGTGGGTGAGAAGCCAATAGGCTACTATACTTGAACAGTCTATTAATAGGTATAAAAAAAGTAAATTACCATCCAAACAAATGTGTTCTACAACGATATATACGGAAAGAGTTTCCAATAGAATTAACAAACTTTTCAAGATCGTCAGATCCTACAGCACCAGATTTTTGCTTTTATGATTGGATGTAGTCTGAGCTGTAGAATCGAAAGGTGAAGACGCGATATGAACTGCTTGGTTGCATCATGGACGCTGCAGCCCTCCTTAGGGAACGTACAGACGTACTCAGACCAGCAACACAACTTGTTCTCCCAAGGGTACATAAACCCATTAGAGGGACGGCTTGATATTTGAACATTTGCGATATTGGCGTTAAAGCTTAGAGGTTTATGTATTGAAAATAAGTATTTTTCGATTGACACTTTGTGAAACGCATGTTGATATACGAGAGTGAGCCAAATGAAAACCTTAAATTTGTAATAACAAATCGAAATTTCGCGCCGTTATCCAGTAAGTTTGGTATGCTTGATACAAACAACGAGCAGCATGGCCTGTAGGTATCAGTATAAGGATGGCCGCCCCACTTGCGGCTTGCACCAGGGAAGAACAGCGTTCTGTTATTCGGTTTTTGCGTAGTGAAGGTGTGAAACCTATTGAAATTCATCGACAACTGAAGGTTAAGTACGGTGATGCATCTTTATTACGGCAGCAAGTCTACGAATGGAGTAGGAAGTTCGCAAATGGTGTGACTTCAGTGGAAGATGCTCCTCGTCCAGGTCAGGTACAACGAGTTGTGACTCCACAGAAGTTGCAGCAGTCGAAGCCATAGTGAAGGAAAACCGCCCAGTGACACTGAATGACATTGCAGCATGTTTACAGATTAGTCATGGGTCAGCACACCACACTGTGCATGATGTGCTCCAGTTTCACGAAGTGTCTGCAAGATGGGTGCCACGGCAGCTGACTCCTGAAATGAGAGAACGACGTGTTGATGCTTGTGAAGAACTTCTTCGGAGCTTTGCACGAGAAGGTGATGGCTTCCTTGCAAGAATCGTTACTGGGGACGAAACCTGGGTTCACTTGCACCAACCGGAAACGAAGAGAGCGAGCAAGGAATGGTGCCAATGCTCATTACCAAAACTAAAGAAGTTTCGAACAGAACCATCAGCAGGGAAGGTAATGCTGACTCTCTTTTGGGACGAAAAAGACATCGTTTTGGAGCATTACATGCCCAGAGGGACCAGCGTCACCAGTGCATCATACACAGATCTCCTACAAAATCATCTGCGGCCTGCAATCAAATCAAAGCGACGTGGATCGCTGTCAGCAGGTGTCCTTTTGCAACATGACAATGTAAGGCCCCACACTGCCCGTACAACAGTTGCAACAATCACAGACCTGCATTTTGAGTGTCTTCCTCATCCACCATACTCACCAGACCTTGCCCCAAGTGATTTCATATCTTTGGACCACTCAAAGACGCAATGGGAGGAAAGAAGTTCCGTTCTCATGAAGAGGTATGCCACGCGGTGCCGTGAGTGGTCACGCGGCCTACCAAAGGAATTTTTTTCTAAAGGAATTTATTTGTGCACTTTGCATTGAGCGTGGGGGAGATTATGTTGAAAAGTGATAAAGCTTTGTATCACTTCTGCACAATAAATAATATTTAAAAAAATATTTAATATTTTCATTTGACTCACCCTCGTATTTACTGACAGTTATATGCGTTTTAATGTGTACTGAATGATACAGTAAGTAAATAATTATGTACATTAAATGCGTTCTACCTCGGAAACGATTCGGAATAGTACATACGTCCATATGAAGGTTTTTACTTCGAATGAGCGTTCCTGTCATATATATGAATACTGACCATTCCTTGTGGGACAGAGGGATCTCAAGATGGCAAGAACTAAAACGCGTTATACAAAATAATATAATCAAACGTAAATCTCTAAGAGATGTAAGTAGCATTATTCATGTTGCTCATTACGATCACAGCTTTATGTCGGAAAATCCTTTCCTTCGTTAATACCTTGCGTAGTTGTCACAGAAGAATCACATTCTCCTCCTTTCCGCAGTTTCCTCGAACCACAGAAACAGTCAGCGAAGCCTCAACATGGTGGCAGCGGGCGCGCGCACACATTGCCGAAAGTTAAAAACGTTTCAATATATTTCACTTCGCGTCATTACGGCCGCGCCAGAATATTTCCATCAAAATTATACGAAATTCGCATTAAGCATTTTTTGCCATAATAATTATCGCTTAAACGCGGTGAGCTGCGGTGCGGGCGGCCCTTAATGGAATCAATCGAGTGTTCGCCCACACAATGTATATTTTTTTTCATCCTCCACCCACTCCTGCAGCACTTATTTTTTTATATCGCCAAATTCTCGTTCTATTATTTCGACTTCGCGAATTTAATTTTTTTTATTTTGCAGCCGGACTGCCCTCTGGGGACTCTTTTTACCCCCATCCACTTTTTTTTTATTCGGCCAGTCTCCAAATTACTGAGTCACTAATTTTTCGGCCTTTCTTTCTGCGTGCCTAGTGAGGACGGAGACAGAGAGAGGGAGTTGCCGGGGAAATGAGCGCTCCTCTTCTGAATGGCGACCGGGCCGGGGCACGCCAGCCGTTATTATATAGTTTTAATTCGTCTCCAGCCAGCTGCGGAGCCGCAATTTCTGCAGTAATTATTATTTAAATGCGTTTTTCAGTCGCCGCGGCGGCTCCGCCGACCCGACCCCTCAAAATTGGTGTTCGGAGCTGCCAGCAGAGGCGAGGAGACCCACACGCGTCCCACCCACGACTCCACCCAGTACAGTGGCCGGAAGTCAATTGTTTCATTATTCTCTCTTCCCGACTGCCTGCCATTTTTTTCCGTCTCACCCGCCACCTCCCTCCCCCTCGCCCCCTCCCCGCTGCCACCACCACAAGCCATACAAAGTCCCGCCCATTAATTAACGTTATTATTAATTTGCTACAAATTTCTCGCAAAACCTCGTCGCTCCCCACCAGTCGCCGTCAAAATGTCTAGAGTACGAGCAAGGCTTTCTGGTTATCGGCGAGGCTATCATGCTCTCGGTTTATTCGGAAGGCAAATAACACACCTACATTTAACAGTGTAAAAAGCTAAGAGACACAAAGTGCGGAGCATAGCCACAAGTTCTTGGAACCACTGCTTCGGCATTGTGCTATATGGCAGTAGACTACACTACGTAATCAAAAGTATCCGGACACCCCCAAAAAACATAGGTTTTTCATATTAGGTGCATAGTGCTGCCACTTACTGCCAGGTACTCCATATCAGCGACCTCAGACGTCATTAGACATCGTGAGAGAGCAGATTGGGGCGCTCCGCGGAACTCACGGACTTCGAACGTGGTCAGGTGATTGGGTATCAGTTGTGTCATCCGTCTGTACGGGAGATTTCCTAGCTCCTAAACATCCTTAGGTCCACTGTTTCCGATGTGATAGTGATGTGGAAACGTGAAGGGACAAGTACAGCACAAAAGCGTACAGGCCGACCTCGTCTGTTGACTGACAGAGACTGCCGACAGTTGGAAGAGGATCGTAATGTGTAATTGGCAGACATCTATCCAGATCATCGCAAAGGAATTCCAAACTGCATCAGGATCCACTGCAAGCACTATAACAGTTAGGCGGGAGGTGAGAAAACTTGGGTTTCATGGTCGAGCGGCTGCTTATAAGCCACACATCACCAGTAAATGCCAAATGACGCGTAAACATTGGACGATTGAACAGTGGGACAACGTTGTGTGATGAATCACGGTACACAATGTGGCGATCCGACGACAGGGTACAGGTATGGTGAATGCCCGGTGAACGTCATCTGCTAGCGTGTGTAGTGCCAGCAGTAAAATTCGGTGGCGGTGGTGATATGGTGTGGTCGTGCTTTTCATGGAGGGGGCTTCCGCCCCTTGTTATTTTGCGTGGCACTATCACAGCAGAGGCCTACATTGGTGTTTTAAGCACCTTCTTGCTTCCCACTGTTGAAGAGCAATTCGGGGATGGCGATTGCATCTTTCAACAAGATCGAGCACCTGTTCATAATGCACGGCCTGTGGTGGAGTGGTTACACGACGATAACATCCCTGTAGTGGACTGGCCTGCACAGAGTCCTGACCGGAGTCCTCTAGAATACCTTTGGGATGTTTTGGAACGCCGACTTTGTGCCGGACCTCGCCGACCGACATCGATACCTCTCCTCAGTGCAGCACTCAGTCAAGGATGGCCTGCCATTCCCCAAGAAACTTTCCAGCACCTAATTGAACAGCCGGCCGCTGTGGTCCCATAGTGCTTAGATGATTCAAATTGCTCTAAGCACTATGGGAGTTAACATCTGAGGTCATCAGTCCCCTAGACTTAGAGCTACTTAAACCTAACTAACCTAAGGACATCACACACATCCATGCCCGAGGCAGCATTCGAATTTGCGACCGTAGCAGCAGCGCGGTTCCCCACTGAAGTGCCTAGAACCGCTCTGCCACAGCGGCCGGCACAATGCTTAGAGCCATTTGAATCATTTGAACCTGATTGAACGTATGCCTGCGGGAGTGGAAGCTGTCATCAACGCTAAGGGTGGGCCAACACCATACTGAAATGCAGCATTTCCGATGGAGGGCGCCACGAACTTGTAAGTGATTTTCAGCCCGGTGTCCGGATACTTTTGATCACATAGTGTATGTTCCCTATTGTACTGGAGGAAATAACGTTCGTCGGTACAGTGATGCGTTCTGCGTTTTACTCCTGGAGCAGGACGAGTTGATTTTAAAAGCACTCCGTCTTCAAGCCACGAGTGGCCTACCGGGACCGTCGACCGCCGTGTCATTCTCAGCGGAGGATGCGGATAGGAGGGGCGTGGGGTCAGCACATGGCTCTCCCGGTCGTTATGATGGTATTCTTGACCGAAGCCGCTACTAATCGCTCGAGTAGCTCCTCAATTGGCACCACGAGGCTGAGTGCACCCCGAAAAATGGCAACAGCGCATGGCGCCCTGGATGGCCACCCATCCAAGTGCCGACCACGTCCGACAGCGCTTAACTTCGGTGATCTCATGGGAACCGGTGTATCCACTGCGGCAAGGCCGTTGCCACGAGTTGATACTGTAGCGACGCTGCCGCTCGCTAATTCAAGCTCGCCGGTGTGTTTGTGTGCTGTGCGCGTGTGTCAGTACAGTGGTGTGCGACGTTTGTGTAGTTTCGCGCCCAGCCTCTAGAGGCGCTGTGTTTTCTAGCTTTTATATACGTTCTGTTTATTATTATTATTATTATTTCTTGTTTTTTGAGTTAGTTAGTAGTTCCGTGCCTCCTGACTTGTGTGGACGAGTACTGTTTTCTCTCCCAGCTACGGAAGTTTCCGAGGATTAAGGATCCTCTGTATAGGCCGGAAACAAATTTTATAGCTCCGATCTGTCCATGCATGCTGGGCGTCGTCAGATACGCGCTCGCAATAAAGTTATTGTTGCTCAACTGAAGGTCTTCATTCTTCCGAATCACGTTAAGCAAAGGTCGGACAGCCACCAGTTTAGCTGAACCCGACAAGTGGTGACCCCGACGGAAAAAATCGCAACACCAAAAAATATTTAATGTAGAGTAATGAAGCTTCGGGATTACATTTGCCTAGGTAACATACGAGGTGTGGCTAGAAAAAAACCGGACTAGTACTGGTGAAACAATAAAACGAATGCAATAAGGCTGAAAGTCGCGTGGCCTGTCACGTGACTCTCGCTCCGCCTACTGCTCGAGTTCCATCTGCCTCCTGCACTCAGTCTGCCCGTGGCGTCTGTTTTAAGTAGTTGACGTTTTGTCTGTGCGTCGGAAAATGTTGAGTGTACAGAAAGAACAGCGTGTTAACATCAAATTTTGTTTCAAACTAGGAAAATCTGCAAGTGAAACGTTTGTAATGTTACAACAAGTGTACGGCGATGATTGTTTATCGCGAACACAAGTATTTGAGTGGTTTAAACGATTTAAAGATGGCCGCGAAGACACCAGTGATGACACTCGCACTGGCAGACCATTGTCAGCAAAAACTGATGCAAACATTGAAAAAATCGGTAAACTTGTTCGACACTTTCCCTGTCAACTCCTGTTAACTCAGACACTGCTCTGATTGTTAAACGGCGATCTTGTCGAACAAGTTTACCGATTTTCTCAATGTTTGCATCAGTTTTTGCTGACAATGGTCTGCCAGTGCGAGGGTCATCACTGGTGTCTTCGCGGCCATCTTTAAATCGTTTAAACCACTCAAACACTTGTGTTCGCGATAAACAATCATCGCCGTACACTTGTTGTAACATTACAAACGTTTCACTTGCAGATTTTCCTAGTTTGAAACAAAATTTGATGTTAACACGCTGTTCTTTCTGTACACTCAACATTTTCCGACGCACAGACAAAACGTCAACTACTTAAAACAGACGCCACGGGCAGACTGAGTGCAGGAGGCAGATGAAACTCGAGCAGTAGGCGGAGCGAGTCACGTGACAGGCCACGCGACTTTCAGCCTTATTGCATTCGTTTTATTGTTTCACCAGTACTACTCCGGTTTTTTTCTAGCCACACCTCGTATATCAGTGATTGGCATTGCAAGATCGGAGGTAAGCGCGAGAGAAGCCATACGTAATGTGGAATGCTGGTGCATTAATAACAAGTGTAACCGCCAGTATACAGAAAACATCCAAACTTGCATGAATTTTGTTGTAATGGTGCCGGATGTCAGTTTATAAGATGGAGTTCATTGCCTTTTATACTTGGTCGAACGATATAGGGACGTTTAATGCTGTTTGTGGATGGTGCTGGAGTTGTCGTCTGATGGTGTCCCGTATGTGCTGGACTGGAGACACATCTGGTAACTCAGAGGGCCAGGCGACATGTCGACACTCAGTAGAAACACTCCCTGGAATGCTGTTCATGAATGGCTGCACAGCTGGTCGAATCACCAGACTGGCGTACAACTTTTCAGTCAGGACGCGTGGGATAACCGTGAGAGTGCTCCTGCGCTCTTCAGAAATGGTACCCCACGCCAGGTGTTGGTCTAGTGTGCCCCTTAGCTGGCCTCCTTGTAACCAACACAGCAGACCTCCATCCTGCACTCCAATGATCTGTCGCTTGACTTCATTGAAGTCGCAAATGGCGGCGGTTTGGGGTCACTGGAATGCATTCGACAGGGTACATCGCTCAGAGCTGTCCTCGAAGTAACCGATTTGTAGCGGGAATAAGCGCCTGGTCCCCGGCACGAATCCGCCCGGCGGACTTGTGTCGAGGCCCGGTGAGCTGGCCAGTCTGTGGATGGTTTTTAGGCGGTTTTCCATCTGCCTCGGCGAATGCTGGCTGGTTCCCCTTATTCCGCCTCAGCTACACTATGTCTGCGATTGCCGCGCAAACAAGTTCTCCACGTACGCACGCACTACCATTACTCTACCACACAAACATAGGGTTACACTCGTCTAGTGTCAGACGTTCCTTGGCGAGGGGGGGGGGGGGGCGGACACGGTGGCCGAACCGCATAATAATCCTAAAAGAGTAGTTCGGTGTGGGGCGGCAGAGGGGTGAAGTGGACTGCAGCAGTCGTCGTGGCGTTGTGGACCACTGGAGCTGGAGCGCGGACGGAGCCTCTCCGTCGTTTCTAGACCCCCGGTTCACATACAACATACAACCGATTTGTAACACTACGTTGTGTCACTGTGGTGGCGACTGCTGTTCAAATTGCTGCCACAGATGCATTACGATGCGCCAGAGCCATACGCCGAACACGATGGTGTTCCCTCTTGGTAGTGCCAGTGGTCGTCCGGAGCCCAGTCTTATCACGACTGTACAGTCTCCTGACCAACGCTGCCAGGATTCATGTACACTGGCCACATTCCTGCCAAGACTGTCTGCACCATTGCAGAAGGAACATCCAGCTCCTCATAGCCCAGTTACACTACCTCGTTCAGGATGTTGATAATGGTGGCTTTGTCGCCTTAAAGGCACTCTTGACTAACATCATGTCACCACAAATGGTTCAAATGGCTATGAGCACTATGGGACTTAATATCTGAGGTCATCTGTCCCCTACAACGTAGAACTACTTAAACCTAACCAACCTAAGGACATCACACACATGCATGCCCGAGGCAGGATTCGAAACTGCGACCGTAGCGGTCGCGCGGTTCCAGACTGAAGCGCCTAGAACCGCTCGGCCACCCTGGCCGACCAGCTCACCACCTCTACTGTCAAAGGTAACTAACGCTCACGACCGTTATATCGTGTATTTAAAGGAAACCTGATTTGCGTCCCTTATGCGACTGGCGTGAAATCTGAATAGACACCATCTTTTAGACGTAGAAACACTCTTGCTAACTTTCGTTTACATCACACAGCTCCTTGCTGATGTAGCGATTTTTTTCCGTCAGTGTATTAGATTACCTTATTAAAATGTAAAGAAGACGAAATAGTTAAATTTGTAGCAGTCCTTGTCCACGGGAAGATCACGAGTATTTATTACCAACACTGAATATTAAGGTATCACTCGATAGAGAACATCCACATCTACATCTACATCTACATTTATACTCCGCAAGCCACCCAACGGTGTGTGGCGGAGGGCACCCTACGTGCCACTGTCATTACCTCCCTTTCCCGTTCCAGTCGCGTATGGTTCGCGGGAAGAACGACTGTCTGAAAGCCTCCGTGCGCGCTCTAATCTCTCTAATTTTACATTCGTGATCTCCTCGGGAGGTATAAGTAGGGGGAAGCAATATATTCGATACCTCATCCAGAAACGCACCCTCTCGAAACCTGGCGAGCAAGCTACACCGCGATGCAGAACGCCTCTCTTGCAGAGTCTGCCACTTGAGTGTATTAAACATCTCCGTAACGCTATCACGGTTACCAAATAACCCTGTGACGAAACGCGCCGCTCTTCTTTGGATCTTCTCTATCTCCTCCGTCAACCCGATCTGGTACGGATCCCACACTGATGAGCAATACTCAAGTATAGGTCGAACGAGTGTTTTGTAAGCCACCTCCTTTGTTGATGGACTACATTTTCTAAGCACTCTCCCAATGAATCTCAAACTGGTACCCGCCTTACCAACAATTAATTTTATATGATCATTCCACTTCAAATCGTTCCGCACGCATACTCCCAGATATTTTACAGAAGTAACTGCTACCAGTGTTTGTTCCGCTATCATATAATCATACAATAAAGGATCCTTTTTTCTATGTATTCGCAATACATTATATTTGTCTATGTTAAGGGTCCGTTGCCACTCCCTGCACCAAGTGCCTATCCGCCGCAGATCTCCCTTCATTTCGCTGCAATTTTCTAACGTTGCAACTTCTCTGTATACTACAGCATCATCCGCGAAAAGCCGCATGGAACTTCCGACACTATCTACTAGGTCATTTATATATATTGTGAAAAGCAATGGTCCCATAACACTCCCCTGTGGCACGCCAGAGGTTACTTTAACGTCTGTAGACGTCTCTCCATTGATAACAACATGCTGTGTTCTGTTTGCTAAAAACTCTTCAATCCAGCCACATAGCTGGTCTGATATTCCGTAGGCTCTTACTTTGTTTATCAGGCGACAGTGCGGAACTGTATCGAACGCCTTCCGGAAGTCAAGAAAAATAGCATTTACCTGGGAGCCGGTATCTAATATTTTCTGGGTCTCGTGAACAAATAAAGCGAGTTGGGTCTCACACGATCGCTGTTTACGGAATCCATGTTGATTCCTACAGAGTAGATTCTGGGTTTCCAAAACCGACATGATACTCGAGCAAAAAACATGTTCTAAAATTCTACAACAGATCGACGTCAGAGATATAGGTCTATAGGTTTGCGCATCTGCTCGACGACCCTTCTTGAAGACTGGGACTACCTGTACTCTCTTCCAATCATTTGGAACCCTCCGTTCCTCTAGAGACTTGCGGTACACGGCTGTACTAGGTACTAGGTACTAGGTACTAGTCTCTTCTCACGGGGTACTATAAACGATAAACATTTAGGTAGCTCTGTCTAATACAACTATGGCACTTCTGGCTCGGTAGAGATAGGATGGTGCCGTCTTTTCAGCGTTGACTGCTAACTGGGGCTTAGCGACACTACGAGTAAGCGAGCTCATCCAGTGTTGAATGGAAGCTCCTCTGGCGACATCCACGTCGACTCCACTAGTTCTTCAGTGCGTCAGTGCTTACTTTCGGTTTCGTCCGTAAGTTCCAACCTTTCTTCGACACCTCGCTCTTCGGACACCACACCTCCCATATACATATACATCCATACTCTACAAACTACAGTATAGTGTATGGTAGAGGCTACTTCCCAACTCACCAGTTAACTTGGACTGCTTCCCGTTCCATTCACATACAGGGTGTTTCAAAAATGACCGGTATATTTGAAACGGCAATACAAACTAAACGAGCAGCGATAGAAATACACCGTTTGTTGCAATATGCTTGGGACAACAGTACATTTTCAGGCAGACAAACTTTCGAAATTACAGTAGTTACAATTGTCACCAACAGATGGCGCTGCGGTCTGGGAAACTCTATAGTACGATATTTTCCACATATCCACCATGCGTAGCAATAATATGGCGTAGTCTCTGAATGAAATTACCCGAAACCTTTGACAACGTGTCTGGCGGAATGGCTTCACATGCAGATGAGATGTACTGCTTCAGCTGTTCAATTGTTTCTGGATTCTGGCGGTACACCTGGTCTTTCACGTGTCCCCACAGAAAGAAGTCACAGGGGTTCATGTCTGGCGAATAGGGAGGCCAATCCACGCCGCCTCCTGTATGTTTCGGATAGCCCAAAGCAATCACACGATCATCGAAATATTCATTCAGGAAATTAAAGACGTCGGCCGTGCGATGTGGCCGGGCACCATCTTGCATAAACCACGAGGTGTTCGCAGTGTCGTCTAAGGCAGTTTGTACCGCCACAAACTCACGAAGAATGTCCAGATAGCGTGATGCAGTAATCGTTTCGGATCTGAAAAATGGGCCAATGATTCCTTTGGAAGAAATGGCGGCCCAGACCAGTACTTTTTGAGGATGCAGGGACGATGGGACTGCAACATGGGGCTTTTCGGTTCCCCATATGCGCCACTTCTGTTTATTGACGAAGCCGTCCAGGTAAAAATAAGCTTCGTCAGTAAACCAAATGCTGCCCACATGCATATCGCCGTCATCAATCCTGTGCACTATATCGTTAGCGAATGTCTCTCGTGCAGCAATGGTAGTGGCGCTGAGTGGTTGCCGCGTTTGAATTTTGTGTGGATAGAAGTGTAAACTCTGGCGCATGAGACGATACGTGGACGTTGGCGTCATTTGGACCGCAGCTGCAACACGGCGAACGGAAACCCGAGGCCGCTGTTGGATCACCTGCTGCACTAGCTGCGCGTTGCCCTCTGTGGTTGCCGTACGCGGTCGCCCTACCTTTCCAGCACTTTCGTCCGTCACGTTCCCAGTCCGTTGAAATTTTGCAAACAGATCCTTTATTGTATCGCTTTTCGGTCCTTTGGTTACATTAAACCTCCGTTGAAAACTTCGTCTTGTTGCAACAACACTGTGTTCTAGGCGGTGGAATTCCAACACCAGAAAAATCCTCTGTTCTAAGGAATAAACCATGTTGTCCACAGGACACTTGCACGTTGTGAACAGCACACGCTTACAGCAGAAAGACGACGTACAGAATGGCGCACCCACAGACTGCGTTGTCTTCTATATCTTTCACATCACTTGCAGCGCCATCTGTTGTTGAAAATTGTATTTACTGTAATTTCGAAAGTTTGTCCGCCTGAAAATGTACTGTTGTCCCAAGCATATTGCAACAAACGGTGTATTTCTATCGCTGCTCGTTTAGTTTTTATTGCCGTTTCAAATATACCGGTCATTTTTGAAACACCCTGTACATAGTGTGGCAATAATCTTTAAACGACACTGATTGCACAGCAATTAATCTAATTTTATCCTCGTGATCCCTACAGGAGCGATACGAGTGAGGTTGTATACGATGATTCAAAATGGAAGAACAGAAAAAAAGAGGTTCAAATGGCTCTAAGCACTATGGGACTTAACATCTGAGGTCATCAGTCCACTAGAACTTAGAACTACTTAAACCTAACTAACCTAAGGTCATCACACACATCCATGCCCGCGGCAGGATTCGAACCTGTGACCGTAGCAGCAGGGCGGTTCCGGACTGGAGCGCCTAGAACCTCTAGGCCACATGCGGCCGGCGAACAAGGACAGATTCCAATTGTTTTTTATAGACAAATTATGAAAGATACCAGCAAATTGCCCTTAGCATCAGACAGAGAAAGCTTCAAATTTTATGCTCGCACACGCACCAGACCATACACTCAACATGAGCGTCGATACGCTGCTCGGGAAACATCAAAGTGGTAGTCAATTTCATTCCACACGCGACTCAACAGGTCCCTATTTACTGAACCAGCAGCTTCAACAATCTGATTTCTCAGATCTTGAAGAGTAACAGCCATAGGTGCGACAAAAACTGTGTCTTTTATGCACCCCCACAAAAAAATTGCAAGGTGTGAGCTATGGTGACCTAGCAGGGCAAAAGCAATGTACCATATCTCGTGGTTCACCCCTTCCACTCCAACGTTGGGGATGGGTTTTTTAAGGTAATGCCACGCCTCAAGATGAAAATGAAGCGGGGCGTCGTCATGCATCCAAATGAAATAATTAGAAACTTCGTGAAATTGAGGAAACAAGCAATTTTACAGCAAGTCACAGTTTCATCTACAAAAAAGAAAGGTCGAAAAACTTTTTGAGATGTCACCAAACACATTCAGTTTCGGCGAGGCTCTTTCATGTTCGGCCACGACGCCAGGATTTTGTTCAAAAAATGGCTCTGAGCACTATGGGACTTAACATCAGTCCCCTAGAACTTAGAATTACTTACACCTAACTAACCTAAGGACATCACACAACACCCAGTCATCACGAGGCCGAGAAAATCCCTGACCCCGCCGGGAATCGAACTCGGGCGTGGGAAGCGAGAACGCTACCGCACGACCACGAGCTGCGGACCAGGATTTTGTGACCCCTAAATTCTTACATTAGGGCGGTTTATTTCACCGACAGATGAAACGTCGATTCGTCAGAAAAATGAGTCGTCCCGAAAAACCTCTGCCATATCCTGGAGGATGGAAACGCAAAATTCGTGCCTTCTGTCATCTACACCTACAGGGATACTATGCAAACCACACTTAAGTGCCTGGCAGAGAATTCACCGAACCACTTTCACAATAATTCTCTATTATTCCACTCTCGAACAGCGCTTGGAAAAGACGAACATCTAATCTGTCCATGCCAGCTCCGATTTCCTTTATTTTATTAGTAGGTCGGCGTCAACAAAATATTTTTGCATTCGGAGGAGAAAGTTGATGACTGAAATTTCGTGAGCAAATTCCGCCGCAACAAATAAGCCTTTGTTTTAAGGGTGTCCTTCCAAAATCGTGTATCATGTCCGACACTTTTTCTCCGCTGTTTCGCGATAATACAAAACGTGCTGCCCTTCTTTGAACTTTTTCGATGTACTTCGTTAATCCTATCCGGTAAGGATCCCACACCGCGCAGCAGTATGCTAAAAGAGGACGGACAAGCGTAGTGTAGGCAGTCTCGGCAGTCTCTTTAGTAGATCTGTTACATTTTTTAAGTGTTCTGCAATTAAATCACAGTCTTTGGTTCGCACTTCGCACAACATTTTCTATGTGTTCCTTCCAGTTTAAGTTGTTCGTAATTGTGATTCCTAGTATATAGTTTTAGTTACGACCTTTAGATTTAAGTCATTTACCGTGTAACCGAAGTATAGCGGATTGCTTTTAGCACTCATGTGGATGACCTCGCACTTTTCGTTATTTAGGGTCAAATGAAATTTTCGCACCATACAGATATGTTTTCTAAGTCGTTTTGCAATTTGTTTTTAACTTCTGATAATTTTACTAGTCGATAAACGACAGAGTCATCTGCAAACAACATAAGACAGCTAGTCAGATTGTCTCCTAAATCTTTTATAGAGATAAGGAACAGCAGAGAGCCTATAACACGACCTTGGGGAACGCCAGACGTCACCTCTGTTTTAGTCGATGACGTTCCGCCAGTTACTACCAATTGTGACCTCTCTCACAGGAAGTCACGAATCCCGTCACATAACTGAGACGATATTCCGTAAGAACATAATTTCGCTACAAGCCGCTTGAGTGGTACAGTGTCAAAAGCCATTTGGAAATCTAGAAATACGGAATAAATTTGAAATCCCTTGTCAATAGCACTCAGCACTCCGTGTGTGTAAAGAGCTAGCTGTGTTTCACAAGAACGATGTTTTATAAATCAGTGTTGGCTGTGTATCAACAGACCGTTCTCTTCAAGGTAATTCATAATGTTCGAACACAGTGTATGTTTCGAAATCCTGCTGCATATCGACGTTAATGTAAAAATGTAAATGTCGTTTTACTAGGGGATCACGTCGGATAGACAGTTCGCCGGGTGCAAGTCTTTCTATTGGACGCCAATTCGGCGACTTGCGCGTCGATGGGGATGAAATGATGATGAATAAGACAACACAACACCCAGTCACTGAGCTGAGAAAATCTCCGACCCAGCCGGGAATCGAACCCGGGCCTTTTTTTGCGTTGTTGATCATTGTGGACGTCACATGACATCCGGTCAAGTTCGTCTGTTGATCCTTTCGCTCTGTTTTTTTTTTTTTTTTTTTTTTTTTTTTACAGAGGTCAACCAGCTGTCTGACCGAACCCGCTGAGCAACCGCGCCGGCTATCCCTTGGGATATGGGCCTGATAGGGTCGCCGGGACGCAGTTGCTGCAGCAATTACAACGTGCAAGGGATCATATGCAGAAGTCATTTCAGAACAGGCCACACCGTTGTTTGAGGAAGCTGAAGTTGCCAGCCTGCCCGACTTACGGGCTTCCGCGGTATCCGTGTAAACGCATCACGGATACGCTCGACATTTTCATCAGACGTGCATGGCCGACCAGTGCTGTCCCTTTGTACATGCTACACAAACTACCAATAATTTTGTATGCCAGTCATAAATCTACTTGTGCAGAGGCGGCTCCGTGCTCAATCTACGACGTAATGCACGTTGCACTTGAACAATGGATTGACTTCGCGCAAATTCCAACACACTAAACTATTTCTCTTGTGGTGTAGTTACCATGTTACCTTAAACAGACAACAACTATGCTGTGTCAAAACTTTGAACCTTCCCCCATACAGTGACGTGCGCAATGTGTTTCTACCTTTTGCAGTTTGTCTGTAATAAACAACTGAAATCGGTTCTTTCCTTTGGAACCTACCGGTAGTGTATTCCCAGTGTAATCATTTAAAGCCGATTCATGAAACTTTGCAAGTATGTTTTCACGGGGTAATTTCCTTCTGTCCGCCAGTTCAGTTCCCTCACTATCTCTGTGACACTCTCCTATGTGTCAAACAGATCTTCGACCGTTCGTGCTGCCATTCTCTGTATACGTAGTCCCGTTGGGTACGGGTCCCACAGACTTAAGCAGTATTGTACGATGGGTCACACGAGTGGTCTGTGAGCAATCTCCTTTGTAGGCTGATTGCATTTTCCTACTGCTCTACCAGTACATCGAGGTCTGCCACCCGCTGCACCTACAACTGAGCCTACGTTATCTTTCCATTCCACATTTCCACAAAGTTTTACACTCAAGTATTTGTGTGAGTTGGCATGTTCCAACTGTGACTCGTTGATATTGTAGTTTCAGTTGTCTTCCTTCCTTTTTTTAACTCCACAATTTTACGTTTCTGAACATTTGAAGTAAGCCATTCTTAACAGATCTGACTGAATATTTGTACAGTTTTTTTTTTTCAGATGGAGTGTGATTATAGATAACTACACTGTCTGCCAAAAGTTTGAAGTTACTATTAGTATTGTCTGCAAGGTCATTAATACACAACATGAACAGCAAGGGTCTCAGCACACTTCCCTGGGCCACAGCTGCAGTTACTTCTATATATGTCGGATTAGGGACCCGTGGTCTAGGGGTAGCGTCTTTGATTCATAATCAATACGTCTTCAATCCCGGGTTCGATCCCCGCCACCGCCTAAATTTTGATAAATAATCAGCATTGGCGGCCGAAGACTTCCGACATAAGAAGTCAGCCTCGTTCTGCCAACGGCCTTGTCAAAGAGGGCGGAGGAGCGGATAGAGGTTCAGGGCACTCTCTTGTCGTAGGGTTGCGAAATTGCCCCTAAAGGCGGAAGAATCAGCAATGATCAACGACATGAGGATGCAGAAAGCAATGGAAACCACACGTAACGTGTATCAACAGGACATGTGGCCTGTAATTGAAGAAGTGTCATGATGATCTCTCCATTGGCAAAAGATTCCGGAATAGTCCCCCATTCGGATCTCCGGGAGGGGACTGCCAAGGGGGAGGTTAGCATGAGAAAAAGATTGAATAATCAACGAAAGGATAACGTTCTACGAGTCGGGGCGTGGAATGTCAGAAGCTTGAAGGTGGTAGGGAGACTAGAAAATCTGAAAAGGGAAATGCAAAGGCTCAATCTAGATATAGTAGGGGTCAGTGAAGTGAGGTGGAAGGAAGACAAGGATTTCTGGTCAGATGAGTATCGGGTAATATCAACAGCAACAGAAAACGATATAACAGGTGTAGGACTCGTTTTGAATAGGAAGGTAGGGCAGAGGGTGCGTTACTGTGAACAGTTCAGTGACCGGGTTGTTCTAATCAGAATCGACAGCAGACCAACACCGACAACGATAGTTCAGGTACACATGCCGACGTCGTAAGCTGAAGATGAACAGATAGAGAAAGTGTATGAGGATATTGAAAGGGTAATGCAGTATGTAAAGGGGGACGAAAATCTAATAGTCATGGGCGGCTGGAATGCAGTTGTAGGGGAAGGAGTAGAAGAAAAGGTTACAGGAGAATATGGGCTTGGGACGAGGAATGAAAGAGGAGAAAGACTAATTGAGTTCTGTAACAAGTTTCAGCTAGTAATAGCGAATACCCTGTTCAAGAATCACAAGAGGAGGAGGTATACTTGGAAAAGGCCGCGAGATATGGGAAGATTTCAATCAGATTACATCATGGTCAGACAGAGATTCCAAAATCAGATACTGGGTTGTAAGACGTACCCAGGAGCAGATATAGACTCAGATCACAATATAGTAGTGATGAAGAGTAGGCTGAAGTTCAAGACATTAGTCAGGAAGAATGAAAACGCAAAGAAGTGGGATACGGAAGTACTAAGGAATGACGAGATACGTTTGAAGTTCTCTAACGCTATAGATACGGCAATAAGGAATAGCGCAGTAGGCAGTACAGTTGAAGAGGAATGGACATCTCTAAAAAGGGCCATCACAGAAGTTGGGAAGGAAAACATAGGTACAAAGAAGGTAGCAGCGAAGAAACCATGGGTAACAGAAGAAATACTTCAGTTGATTGATGAAAGGAGGAAATACAAACATGTTCCGGGAAAATCAGGAATACAGGAATACAAGTCGCTGAGGAATGAAATAAATAGGAAGTGCAGGGGAACTAAGAGGAAACGGCTGCAGGAAAAATGTGAAGACATCGAAAAAGATATGATTGTCGGAAGGACAGACTCAGCACAGAGGAAAGTCAAAACAACCTTTGGTGACATTAAAAGCAACGGTGGTAATATTAAGAGTGCAACGGGAATTCCACTGTTAAATGCAGAGGAGAGAGCAGATAGGTGGAAAGAATACATTGAAAGCCTCTTTGAGGCTGAAGATATGTCTGATGTGATAGAAGAAGAAACACGAGTCGATTTAGAAGAGATAGGGGATCCAGTATTAGAATCGGAATTTAAAAGAGCTTTGGAGGACTTACGGTCAAATAAGGCAGAAGGGATAGAAAACATTCCATCAGAATTTCTAAAATTATTGGGGGAAGTGGCAACAAAACGACTATTCACGTTGGTGTGTAGAATATATGAGTCTGGCGACATACCATCTGACTTTCGGAAAAGCATTAAACACACAATTCCGAAGACGGCAAGAGCTGACAAGTGCGAGAATTATCGCACAATCAGCTTAACAGCTCATGCATCGAAGCTGCTTACAAGAATAATATACAGAAGAATGGAAAAGAGAATTGAGAATGCGCTAGGTGACGATCAGTTTGGCTTTAGGAAAAGTAAAGGGACGAGAGAGGCAATTCTGACGTTACGGCTAATAATGGAAGCAAGGCTAAAGAAAAATCAAGACACTTTCATAGGATTTGTCGACCTGGAAAAAGCGTTCGACAATATAAAATGGTGCAAGCTGTTCGAGATTCTGAAAAAAGTAGGGGTAAGCTATAGGGAGAGACGGGTCATATATAATATGTACAACAACCAGGAGGGAATAATAAGAGTGGACGATCAAGAACGAAGTGCTCGTATTAAGAAGGGTGTAAGACAAGGCTGTAGCCTTTCATCCCTACTCTTCAATCTGTACATCGAGGAAGCAATGATGGAAATAAAAGAAAGGTTGAGGAGTGGAATTAAAATACAAGGTGAAAGGATATCAATGATACGATTCGCTGATGACATTGCTATCCTGAGTGAAAGTGAAGAAGAATTAAATGATCTGCTGAACGGAATGAACAGTCTAATGAGTACAAAGTATGGTTTGAGAGTAAATCGGAGAAAGACGAAGGTAATGAGAAGTAGTAGAAATGAGAACAGCGAGAAACTTAACATCAGGATTGATGGTCACAAAGTCAATGAAGTTAAGGAATTCTGCGACCTAGGCAGTAAAATAACCAATGACGGACGGAGCAAGGAGGACATCAAAAGCAGACTCGCTATGGCAAAAAAGGCATTTCTGGCCAAGAGAAGTCTACTAATATCAAATACCGGCCTTAATTTGAGGAAGAAATTTCTGAGGATGTACGTCTGGAGTACAGCATTGTATGGTAGTGAAACATGGACTGTGGGAAAACCGGAACAGAAGAGAATCGAAGCATTTGAGATGTGGTGCTATAGACGAATGTTGAAAATTAGGTGGACTGATAAGGAATGAGGAGGTTCTACGCAGAATCGGAGAGGAAAGAAATATGTGGAAAACACTGATAAGGAGAAGGGACAGGATGATAGGACATCTGCTAAGACATGATGAAATGACTTCCATGGTTCTAGAGGGAGCTGTAGAGGGCAAAAACTGTAGGGGAAGACAGAGATTGGAATACGTCAAGCAAATAATTGAGGACGTAGGTTGAGATGAAGAGGTTAGCACAGGAAAGGAATTCGTGGCGGGCCGCATCAAACCAGTCAGTAGACTGATGACCAAAAAAAAAATTTCTCTTGATATCTTACACAATTGTATTTTCAAAATTAAGTGTAGATGTGGTACTGAGTCGAATTCTTTCCGTAAATCGAGAAATACTCTCTCTATCGGACTGCCTTAATCCATGGCTTTCACACTGACATTTGAGAAAAGTGTATATTGGGTTTCACATGTCCATGTTTTCGGAATCCGTGTTGGCTGGCGTAAAGGAGACCAATCTCTTCGAAATACATCGTGACGTTTAAGTTCAGGGTATGTTCTAAGAGTCTACGAGAAATTTACGTCAAGAATACTGGACGGTAATTTTTTGGATCACTTCTGCTACGATACCCTTCTTGAAGAAGGGTTTGGACCGTGCTTACTTCCACTTACTGGACACGGTTTTTTACATGAAGAATCTGCCATGTTTGGTATATATCATCTCACGGCTAAATCTGGAGACCCTGCTGTGAAGCAATCATGCAGGATGATCACAGTGGACTTACAAACCTAGTCCTGATGAGAAGATTTACTGTCTTACCGGTACTGCAGAAAGTTGTCGTTTACTGTGACCTACTGAAGGCTGAAAACGTTGAAGCTCACTCACTGTTTGGTGATGAACTATGCTACAATTTCCTTCCAACAGTAGAACACAAATTGCAAACTCTCTCCAAGCAATATAAGACTTCTTCCACCCGGCTTCTATGAGCAGAGAAGTGTTCAGAGGGCTTTTAACAACTTAAGAACTGGTTTCGGTAGGACGAAGCCCTCCCTTACACATCAGTGGATAGATTATACTAGAATACATTTCATTCCAATTGATCCGTAGTCAGGAGGTCCTCCAGGATTTAGAACATGTTAGAAAAACAATAATACATGACAAATGTTTACAACTAAAACAAAAAAGCTAATGAACCTTCCACAGGTCCCAAGTGGAATGATCGTCATTTTTTTTAATTAACACTATATGGAAGGATCATTTTACAACACTCATTTACTAAGATCGCTTTATGCACTGAAGTTAAAATTTAAAAAGCAATGTTTTTTTTTAAATTTATGATGTAATAAACATATAATAGAACTACTACAATACTTATTTACAATGAACGCGTCGAAGATGCGTATTCTTGAATGAAGGATAGAGAGTCCAGACTTAAGGCTTCGACAATGACTCCCTCGTTTCAGTTTATTGACTTCTTTAGGCGTCTGTTCACAAATACACCATAACATGGTGTAGTATTAGTCACAGCATTGAAGACCTTCCCATGAACCGTTTCTTGCACCGTACAGAGCTTTATTTTGCAGATTCTATTTGGAGTGGACAGTTCTGTTGTCCTCAGAATTTCAGCTTTATTTTCTATGTGTGCGATTTCATTTTTGGTAACATCTTATGATCCATTAAGGGCATAGTAATACGTCTAGCCTAACTTTTATTGGCTTTAAATCCTCCTTAGAGAGTCTATTTTTGAGATTAATTCGCATGAAGTGTGTCATAAATGTTAGAATACGTTAAAACCGCGATTTTACTGCATGGAGGTGTGACGCATGCAACAGATGTATTTATACAGCAGTAACCGACGGAATAGGGGTACTGTTAGTTTCGGATGGTATCAAAAAGGGCATTAGTATCAACTGAAATACTATTTCCAATAAGATTTCTCCTCGTAACATGATTCGTTTATGGTAAACAGTCTGAAACCACGTGCTTGTCTCGCGTCTGCTTCATTTGACATTTCCCTTGTTTTTTATACGAAGTAAAACGCGAGTGCTTGAAAATACAAAATAAACGTATTTTTACGTGTAGGAAAGGTTCGTAAAGTAATCCCAATCGTTCAAAAAACGCTTGAATTGGTAAGCGGGAGCCAGTTAATCGATATAATTTCGTCAAAATGAGAGTGTTTTGACATCGGCGAAAACAAGGCCAGCTGTAGGGTGCTGGCACTGCCGATCAGGTTTGTTCAAAAAAAAAATGGTTCAAATGGCTCTGAGCACTATGGGACTTAACATCTTAGGTCATCAGTCCCCTAGAACTTAGAACTACTTAAACCTAACTAACCTAAGGACATCACACAACACCCAGCCATCACGAGGCAGAGAAAATCCCTGACCCCGCCGGGAATCGAACCCGGGAACCCGGGCGTGGGAAGCGAGAACGCTACCGCACGACCACGAGATGAAAGTATTAAAAGCACGAGACTTTAAAAGCTTGATTTTTCAGAACAACCAAAACAATATTGTTCAAGTTGGCGGAACTGTAACTGATGAAGTATACATGCAAATTTTAGGTTGGTTCATAAGTTCGTATCATTTCCGTTTTACGTGTTCGTATTCCGGATGCTATGGGTTTATTTTTCTACTCTCATTTTTTATTTGTAATTCACTGTTGCTATTTGAGTTTCCATATTGTCATTTGAAGATAGTGAGTGAAGCAGTGGACGATAGAAAATGGAGTGCCAAGTGGAGAAATCTGAACATGTCCGAATATTCTTTTGTTGAGCTCACTAGAGGGGTGACAGCAGAGGAAGCCACCAGGAACTTTTGCGCTGTGTATGCGATAAATGGACAGAGCATGTCAAGAAAATGGTTCCTCGAGTTAAGATAAACCGTTTTGATATTAGTGACTCTCCACGTTCAGAAAGACGTTCGGCGAGTGACAGTTTATTGTTTAAACTCATTAACCCACAATGATTCACTCAGTGTACTCGAGAAATGGCCACTATGATGACTGCGATCATTCCACCAGCGTATGACATTTGCATGCAATGGGGAAGGTTCGAAAATCGGATATATGGGTAAGGCATGCTCTAGGACAAAACCACAAAAATCAGTTGGTGAACATACGTGTATCACTGCTTGTTCGTCATCAGTCGGTTCCTGAACAACACCGACCAGTCCTATCAGCTCGTGGTCTAGTGGTTAGAGTTGCTGCCTCTGGATCACGGAGTCCCAGGTTGGATTCCCGTCCGGGTCGGGAATTTTCTCCGCATTGGGAGTCGGTGTTGTGTTGTCCTCACCATTTCATCATCATTCAGGAAAATGGCGAGCCTGGAAAGTGTAATGATTGGGAATTTTAGGGGCGCTGAGAACCATGCTATTGAGCGCCCCATAAACCAGAATCACCATCATCATTCCTATCCTGAACTGTTACTGCTGACGCGAAATGGTGTCCATAAGGAAAAGAACTGAATGGTTAAGGCCAAACAGAGCAGTAACTCTCTGTACGAAGTCCTGCTCGCATCCAGAAAAGATAATATGCATCCGACGGAACAGCGACGGTGTGATGTACGAGTACTACAACTGAAACCTCCCCTTTTTGACAATTTTACACGACTGTGCTTAAACTGACACACAATATTTTTTTAGCGCAACGCAATCTGACTTTCAAAAAAAATCCCTGCAAAGGAATGGCCCTGACTAACATTAAACTATACCTTTCACAAATCACTAAATCACTTACCTCACAATAATCTTCGTTTCTCCCACTACTGCAATACAGCAAGCGCCACTACTGCCAGCTAAATAAAAGATTCAAACTATGGAAGGCACTAACTACTGATAGGGATAGTTAGCAAATGAAAGATATTAATAGAGAACAAACAATGTATTTACCTTGATATCATCATATATAAATATAGCAGTTCATGACAAGTTTCAAAACTCCGCCATCTCTCTCCCCACATCCACCACTGCTGGCGGCTCACCTCCAACTGCGCAACGCTACGCGCTGTTCACAGCCAGCTGCCTAGCACTACAATGGCGAGTATTACAACAATGCAAAGCAGCCACAGACTGCACACAGCACAGCCAGTGATTTTCATACACAGGTGGCGTTACCAATAAAAAAACCTAAACAGCCTACTTACACAACGAATTGTTTCCCTGGGTGTAACAATCACTGCTGACATTTAATGTCAACAACTGAGACGCCCTGCAGACTCAGTCCAAGTACAACGACCAGGAGGACTGCGTGAATTGTTGCTACTCCACGATAACGCACACTCGCGTTCTGCTAAACTGACAAAAAGACGCTATACATGAGTTGAGACGGGAAGTCATTCCGCCCTATCTTACTCACCCGATCTTGCTCTCTCACATTTTCAGCTTTTCCGCTCTGTATCAAACAGCCTTCAAGGAATTTCCTTTCCGGATGAGAATCCGCTCCGAACGTTGCTCGACGAGTCCTTCGCCTGAAAACCACGTGATTTCTACAGTCGCGGTATTGAAAAGTATCGTTGGCGTTGTCGTGCTATTGTAAATAATGACGGAGAATATGTTATTGAAGAGTAAAATCTCAGTGGAATGTTTAAACTTGTGGAGACGCGCTACGAAGCCACGCGTCAGCCCAACATTTTCATTCAGTTACGAGTATAAATACTAATGAGTGATTATTAAGATTTTGATACTACGTTACAAGATATCAATTATGAACTCTTTAGCATTCGAGTGGTGTGCCTGTTCCTCCAGATAGGAAAGTGATAATTTTTTTGTAGCTCTCGAGTCGCCGTTTTTTCTACTGTGCTGTGTAGGATTTTTGCGATATATTTTAATTTTGATTTTTGGTGCACGTTTTTATAACAACTTTTCAGTCGAAAAAACTGCCTTTTATATCAGTGTGGCGCCATTTTGTTAAAAACCTTTTTTTAAATATCCCTACGTACTGCGTTAGACAATATCATCATTTTCTAAGCAGTTTCTGAAATTTTATTCTAGGTTGAAAGTTATAGTGTGCGGCGGGGCGGGTTGGTCGCTCTCTATCCTTTAAACAGTCAGTCCACCTAACAGGTTAGGTTTCAGCTTGTCTGCCCCTTCACTCTGCGGTGGTAGATACTGGTTTAGCCGACAAAAGCAGCGTTGACGAAAATTCCACTAAATACCTACCACGCAAAGGCCTCATAACTTCAGTCAGTGGGCTGTAGCTGAAATCGAGCGTTCGGGATTCGCGCACGAATCGTTTGAAAAATGTCAAAAATTTCCTTTAAGTTGGTTTACTGTCTTCAAAACACAGAAAATGGCTATCAAGTCCGTATTTAACATCCCGACATCAATTATGCAATGTTACTGATTGTTTGTGTTACAAGTTCACACCCGAAAGCAGCCAGAAGGTGTTTTGTCCGTGACGACTACTTGCGGGTTACCACATTCAGTCATTCAGGAGGCTCCTGGTAAAGAAGTGCCCCTCATAATGTCTCGTAATCTGCACGAAACACGCCACGTGGAGTTTACGTGCAACTTGAAATGTTCACACGCGAATATCTCCTACATTAAACCACTCACAAAGCTCAACTTTCACAAAATACTCAACACAGAAGTCGCTTTGCGTCAACGACACGAGAGCCGATCATACATGCGAATTTCTTCATTTTTGAACACATTTGATCTGCACGGTTTAACACAGGATTTTAACAGAAGACGGCTGCAGAGTGACTATCTCGCTTCATTCATCTGAGGCAGAAAGTCTTACTCAAGCGCGCGGCAAATGCTGAATTCCTATTGGCTAGTATGTTAAGTGGTTCTAATATCAGCCAATCAGATTACCATAACCAATTTAGACTAGAAGTCTCGGAATTCTGAAACTAAATAAAACGTAATGAAAACAAAATACGGTTCATTTTCGCGAAATAAATTACCAATAAATTTAATACTCAACGCCCCTTCTGGTTGTCTTTTATGAAATCAAGCTCACTCCTACGATGGGCGTTTGAAAAGTCCATGTAAAGTCCGAGAGATGGCACCACCGGCGCGTATCGAGGTTATGTTTAATTAGTAGGATCTTTGGAAAGAACGCACACCAAGCTTCAGCCATATTGGTCTACTTCTTCGTGTTTCGCATCCGTGTAACTCTAGGAAGTCGAGTGATTGTCAAAAAATGGACGAAAAAGAATTTCGTGTGGTGATTTAACATTATTTTATGAAAGGCAAAACGCCTCAGGAGACTAAGGAGAACTTTCATAAATATTACGGTGGCTCTGCACCTTCGATTAGAACAGTGGCTTCAAAATTTTCGGTGTGGCCATATGGGCACAAGTGATGCTGAACGTTCTGGACGACCTGTGGAGGTTACGACTCCAGAAATCATTGATAAAATCCGTGATATGGTGACGGATGAAGAGTTAAGGTGCGTGAGATTGCTAGTGCTGTGGGCATCTCGAATGAACAGGTATATAATATTTTGCATAAACATTTGGACATGAGAAAGCTATCCGCAAGATGTGTTCCGCGATTGTTCACGCTTGACCAAAAACGGAATCGTGTGAAGTGTTGCAAGGATGGTTTGCAGCTGTTCAGGAAGAATCCGCAGGACTTTAACCGTCGTTTCGTCACTGTGGATGAAACATGGATACATTACTATACTCCTGAGACCAAACAACAATCTAAACGATGGGTTACCAAGGGAGAATCCGCACGAAAAAAGGCGAAGACCATTCCTTCGGCCAGAAGGGTTATGGCGAATGTCTTTTGGGATTCGCAAGGGATAATCCTCATCGACTATCTGGAAAAGGGTAAAACTATTACAGGTGAATATTATTCATCGTTACTGGACCGTTTGAAAACCGAGCTGCAAGAAAAACGCCGGCAATTGGACCGCAAGAAAGTCCTTTTCTATCACGACAATGCACCAGTACACACCTCAGCAGTTGTGGCTGCAAAAGTAATGGAAATAGGATTCCAAGTCGTTTCACATCCCCCCTATTCTCCAGACTTGGCTCCCTCGGACCACTATTTGTTCCCCAATTTGAAGAAATGGCTGGCGGGACTAACATTTTATTCAAAAGAGGAGGTGATTGCAGCAACTAATAGCTATTTTGCAAACTTGGACAATTCCTATTTTTCCGAAGGGATCAACAAATTAGAACAGTGTTGGACGAAGTGTATAAGTCTAAAAGGAGACTGTCAAAAAAATAAAAAAGGTTTACCCCCAAACACGTAAGTAGTTTTTATTTTTGCATGGACTTTTCAAACGCCTCTCGAACATACGTCACAAATTTCCCATTTTCCGCAACAACTTTCTCACGCATACATTTACATACTTTTAATACAATATCACTTTCTCACTTTACGTATTTCCTCCATTAACTCTCTCAGTCCGTCCAAAACACTCACACAACCAAAACACGATGCAATAATAATTTTCCAAAGCACTTTTAATAACGTAAGAAATCTGTGGTACGGAAATTTCAGAAAATTAGATTATATGAACCTATCCTCTTGGTCGTAGTTTCAATTGATACAACAGCTGAATGCATTACAGTCCATAACTCAGTTTCACAATAACATCACGGTTATTATGCGTTTTAGGTAAAAAATCTATATCCCCGGAAGTACTGAAGTTATTGATTTGAAATTTGACAGTATCGTTGTGTTATCCATAAAATTTGGTATACAAAGTATGAAAAAGATCTATTAATATTTAACAGTTCTTTTTTCAGATTCATGGACGGTATGTGTAACATATTGGATGCAGCGTTGGCCAAGCATAATGCTCGCTCAGCCCAATAGCTGGCGTCAGCTGTTGCAACGTGAGGACCAAACATCAGCTCTCCACCCGGTTCCACGGCAAGCTACGTTTTCAGTGCAAGGTGACAACTCGTAATAATTTGCTACGTTACAGGTGTTCAGAGCTCCCGCCAACCAAACCTCGCACTCCGCGAAGGCCTTTCGTCGATGTAGTGTAGTGTCCTCTGGATGCAAGTTTTTGCTTAAAAAGATACGCAATGCAATCTTCGTGGCGTACGATAAAGGTATAAAGTAAGTTTTGTAATTTGTATATGATCTTACTGAAAAAAGTCATGAATATCGGTTCGAAAATTGAGCGTCACTCCGGTCTACTTCCTTAATGAAGTGTATACGGATGGATCTACAGAATGTGACTGAGGAAGAGACCAGATTTTGGCATACTTGTGCTTCTGCTCTGATGAAATATAACAAACAATCTTAAAAGAACAAAGGAGCTTTGAAAAACATTTGCGTCACTGTCGGCACTGTTGTGAATTTTTTTTTAAACTGAATCTGTTTAAACTGAATCTGAATTCAACTGAATCCGTCACAGCTCCATTCCTTTGAACAAGTTTCCACAACCTCTACATCACATTTGTACAGCCGAAGTACAGTGTGATCAAGTAATTCTTGTAGTTGAATATCAGAGCTGGTGCCAATCACTTGTATCGATTCCTCAATAGGACAGCATTCCTTCTTTGCTTTTCGTACAATGGAATAGAAAGCAGAAAGTGTTCCTGTTAGCCTCCTGTAACACTTCCCACTGTCTTCGGCTGTGCTTGATGTAACGTTCCCTGGCATTTTCACGTTATTAAACAACAAGAGTGTATTTGTACCATATACGCCGCTCTGGGCAAGTTATATATATCGTAATTATTGAACAAAAATATTACTGAATGTGGTATAAAATACATTAGTTATTCTCATTATATTTTTTGTTGTAATATTTCTCTGTATTTAGGATAGGAATTTTTCTGTATTTATTATGTGATTGTAAAATGTGTCAGTATTTGCGGTATCAGAGATATAAAAATTTGCCAGAAGAGAATAATATCGTCAATTTACAAAGAAATGTTAATAGTCGGCAAACGCTATATAAGCACTAAGCATTATGTATTCTTTGGTCTTCTCTGTTCAGAAGTTATCGAGGTAGGACAGTGTGAAGAAGCTTTTAACGAATGTGTAGACTTCTTTTGTCTCTGTCTGGACTTAGCCGCCATTAGACGATGCGTTACGAATTAATGTGAGTTGAATTGTTGTTTGAGCTAAATATATCAGTATTTATCAGAAGTGTGAATTATTTATGTAAATTAGCTTGCCCACGTCATCTATAAAATTTCTTTAAGAATTTTTCAGCATTTTTTAGCGGTGTTGCTGGGCTGTGCCGCGACCAACAATCGCAGATCTGAAGAGGCGGCACATTTAAAAAATTATCAAACCCGTAAATCGGGAACAGATGCATAAAAATCAATAGTGAATTAAGAAATTGTTTTCCTTTTCAGTGATCCTGTGGCTGATAAAATTTGAATTAATTATACGTTTGTGCATTCGTAGGCGGATAGTTAATGTTAGTTAACATTGAAATTTAAACAGTTCGGTTCTTTAAAATAACTCAAATGCATAGTAAAGTAGGTTTGATCAGTGATAAAGATCGGCTTGGCAATAATTAAAACATTTTCTGCTGATAGAGATAATCTTGTGTTCTATGGCTAGTGCCGGGATAAAAATTCAGTAAAAATATTTAACAAAAAAACCCACTGCATCTGGAAAGTGTATGCCAAGGCCGAATGATTTAAAGGACTCAATTCTCAACTAAATATTCTTAACCAGTTCATATGAGTTCATGTAAATATTTTTTCTTTAAATGTACGTAATTCTTAGGAAAGTAAAATTTTTTATTACCACACGAAAATAAGAGAGTGGTTCTACAACAAAGTTCGCACGAAAGAAAATTAACTCAGAAGCAAAAGATAAAATTTATTATTATTCTTTAACGAAAAATCAATCAATTCCATTCATATTCCGACAATTTCGGTAAATTGGCGCCCAACGTGGAGCTCGAATATGCAGTGGCCACTAAATACCCGTGAGATAACTAGGGAATTAATATAGTCGAACTTTGTTGCAGAACATTTAATAATTTTTCTATGTATTGTATGTATTTCATAACCAATATTGTGTGGTAATACCTGTGTATGATTTTTTGCATGAGAACACTATGTACCCAGAGGCAAGCTGAAGAAGAGAGCTCAATATTTCGAAAAATTAATTACCTACCACAATATCAGGGGGCAGCTGCACCCAAGATAGATCACCAAAAGGTAAAGCTACAGTGTAGTTGTCCTGTGGGTAGTAAAGTAGCCTCAGTGCAGTGTTCTCGGATCATTAGTGGTGTGCTTGTTGTTAGTACTTTGTTTTAAAATAACAGGACATTTAGGTAGTTAGTCATTGTAGTATATAGTAAGTGTGTATTAGTTAATGTCCATTTCTTGTGTGATTATGTCAGTGAAACCTGAGTGTTAGGATATTTAGTTCAGATTTTATTTCCTTCGTTTACTATGGTTAGATTGCATAGTCAGAAAGATATCAACATGGATAATGAGCAACAGTCAGTAAGTGGTGATACCGAGTTGGAAAGTGGGACACAAAGTAATGTTAGTGACGTAGTTCAGGAAGTACAATGTGAGAATCTGGGGGCAGAAGGGCAAGAAATGTTGCCACTGCCACCCAGTGATTCAGTTGATAGCGGAAATACTGTGCCATCCGCAAGCACTGGACACGGACCAGAGAGTGGTGAGATGTCAGAAGTGCAATCATTAAGAGTTATGGTCGAGCGCATGCTCAATTTCCAGGTTGAATTCGTACGTATGCAAGCAGAGCGTGATAAAGAACGTGATGCCAAACAAGCAGAGCGCGATAGAGAACGTGATGCTAAACAAGCAGAGCGTGACCGACGCCTGCATGAGAGGGACTTACAGTTGATGCAAACTTTAGAAGTTATGCAAAGTGAGATTGTCAGTTTCAAACAAAAATATGAAACCATACCCAAAACGGTGCAAGAATTAAGCGAAAGGGTAGATAGTATTCAAGTGGCTAACGCCAATATCGTAGAGGAAATCAGTGTCCTGACTAATAGGGTCGAACAACTAGAACTGGACGCAACTCAAGTAATTGAGGACAAAGTGATCGAACAAGTGCACAAAGTAGAACGTAAATTCACAAAGGAAATAGATCAGAAAGTGCACGCCGCAATTGAGGCCAGAGATGTGGACTCAAAAGCGGAAGTACAGAATCTTAAAAAGATTGTGCAAAAAGACATTCCACTGTGGCAGCGGAGTGTGGACCGTCGTCTTGCCGAGATGGAGCTTAGCCTGCGGCAGGACGAGACACAGGCGTACGTCACGCCAGCCAGGTCCAACAATGATAGGCATATAAATACAGTAGTAAAAAATTGCGACTGCGAGACAGAACAGGCAACCACTGTAAGCGAAACAAATAAATGTCATTCCAAAGTAGTGATTGAAGAAAGCCTGATTAGGAACCGACAGTTTCAGATCTTTACAACGGAGAAGAAATCTGTTCACCCTGTAGTGTTTATCAAGGGATTTAGAAACATTTTGCCTAGCGTTTGGAGTCATACCCAGAAAATACAGTTCGTTATGTCTTACATACAAGGAGATGCTGCATTATGGGCAACCGAAGCAGCTGACAGTTGTGATACATATGAGCAATTCGAGAAGGCATTCTTGGCCAAATATTGGTCAACATGTATTCAAGAGAGATTACGGAAGGAGGTATATAATCCAGAGCCGTATTCTCCACGACTAGGCAATTTGCGAAAATATTTTGAGAAGTACATTAATAAGACCCGTTACTGGGACGAACAGATTTCATCTCGGGATTTGATCAGACTTTTGAAATCACACTTGCCGATACATGTAAAGGAAAAGCTTATACACGTGCCTGAAAATGATATGGAACATTTCTTGTCTGTTCTGGACTCAATTGACCTGATTCAGGAGGACGTTAAGGCAGCCTCTGAACAGGCTAGAAGTAACGGAAATGGTTATAGAAATGGTAGAAATAACACGCCTCCACCAAGTAATGGAAACGGCGGAGGTAATAATAGGAGACAAGAGTATGCACAAAACGGAAATAGAGGTAGAGACCGGAACGGCAATAGTCCGCCGGTGAATAATGACCGGAAGAGGAGGTTTGATGACCGGTATGAAACAGGCCCACCAAGCAATCATAGATGGAAAAATGCCAGGGGGCCGTACAACACTAATACTTATAATGATGCAAACCGAACTTGGCCACAGAACCAGAGGCCCAGTCCGGACCGGCAAAACAGTGAACGATACGACAATAACCGACCGCCACCACAAAATGCGCCAATTGCGCAACCGTGGCGGCCGACGCAACACAACGTGCACATAGTGGAGGTCAGTGACACAGAGCAGCCACACCCATCCACTAGCACTAATTCAACAAACTAGATGCAGCCGAGATACGCTCTCCATCGTCGGCTGAGGTTTGGAGTGAGAGCAGCCCGACACAGAACAAGACACCAAACAAAATCTGTATCCTTAGGTATAATGACGGGGTACAGATGGGAGATGAATTAATAACTGAACCATCCACGTGCATAAAGGAGCACAAAGACAAGGTACAAGCGATAATAGAGATCAAAATTAACAATATTGATGTGCAAGCGGTCATAGATACAGGTGCTACTGTCAGTGTTATGAGCATGGACTTATTCAAAGTACTGGGGAAGGAAAGGCGTATGCTGACTTTTCCCGTGAATAATTGTAGAGTCACTGGAGCCATAAGTGCACAGCGACAAATAATTAAACTCCAAGTGCGGGTAGAGATGTATATAGGGGAAGAAGCCATAGCGTGCTCATTCCTGGTAGTAAAGGGTTTAAAGGTAGCCTGCATTTTGGGGGTAGATTTTTTGAGAGAAAGGGACGCAATAATCGACCTTTTTCGGGGAAAATTAAGTTTGATGAATGCTGGTAGGAGAATAGAATTGTCCATGCTCAGATCTGAAGAGGTACCTGTACCTAATTGTAACGCTATTAACATAAAATGTAGGAATCAGTCGATACTACATTTAGACAATCATTGTCTAGGACAGAATCTCTATTATCCTGACGTACAATGTGATCAATCAAAAGCAAATATGGACGCATTAGTAAACAAAGTATCACAGTCCGAAAATTTGAATTCTATGCAACAGCAGGATTTGGTACAGTTATTATTTAATTATGCAGAGGTATTTTCAGAACGACCAGGAATTGTTAAGGGATATCAGTACAAGATCGAGGTAAAGCCTCACAAAACTTACTGTCGAGCCTCATACTCCATTCCTTGGCCCAAGAAGGAAATAGTAGCAAAAGAAATCAGAAAACTGATTGAGTGGGGAATAATAGAACCGTCTTTGTCCCCTTATAGTAGTCCTTTGGTGGCGGTAGCAAAAGCAGACGGACAGGTTCGGTTAGTATTAGATGCAAGAGACATAAATGAAATTATTGTACCTGTCAGGACTCATCCGGAAAACTTAGATGAGCAAATTCAAAAATTCCATGGAGTGCAATATTTGACATCTATTGATATGAGAAGTTCATTCTGGCAAATCCTGCTTACACCCGAGTCGAGGAAATATACTGCATTTATATTTGGGGGAAGGAGCTACCAATTTAGGGTACTACCTTTCGGCCTAAATGTAAGTGCAGGAGTTTTCATAACAGCCCTCGACGCGGTTTTGGGTCCGGATTTGCTGCAAAGGGTAACAGTGTATGTAGACGATCTGGTGATTGCCACTGCCACCTGGGAGGAGCACGTAGAACTACTGAGTAAAGTCTTAGAAAGATTTAAGCAAGCGGGAGTAACAGCGAATCTTGATAAATCCAAATTTGGACGTAATCAGATTAAATTTCTAGGTCACATAATAACACCACAAGGCATCAAACCTGACAGCAAAAAACTTGATGCAATTCGTGGGTTTCCTAGTCCGAGAACTAAGAAACAACTCAAAGCATTTATAGGTCTAGCATCTTTTTTTTAGACGGTTTGTTCCAAACCAATTAATGAATAACGAATCTTTATTGAGCCTGTTGCGTAAAAATACGCACTGGGTGTGGACAGAAGAATGTCAGCGCGCATTTGACGCTATCAAAAATGCCTTGGTGAAGGCAAACATACTGCGACACCCAGACATGACAAAAGATTTTTGTATAGCGACAGATTCGTGTTCATACGGTCTGGGCGCTTGTTTATTTCAGTGGGACAGGAGCAACGACCCCACAACAATCAATGTAATCAGGTTTGTCAGCCGCACACTAAACAGCTGCGAGAGAGCATATTCTGCTACCGAATTAGAGGCTCTTGCAGTGGTTTGGGCGGTAAAGAAATTTAACTATTACATCTATGGTAAAGAAGTCAAAGTATTCAGTGACCACCAGGCTTTGAGCTATCTAATGACTTGCAAATTATACCATACCCGCTTGCTAAGATGGAGGTTAGCATTACAGGAATATAAAATTAAAATCATGTACCTAAAAGGACAAGATAATGTTGTAGCAGACGCTTTGTCGAGGCTTCCACTAGGGCAATCCTCAATGTCAAATATTTTGGAACAATCGGAGGAATATCAAATACTCTTAGTACAAGATAAGGTACATAGGAGGGACTTTTTACATATGTGTAAGAATATGTCTATATTGCAGGAAACTGATCCGACTTGGCGAGATATCATTAACAAAATTAAAGAAGGAACCAATCTTAAAAGTGTTCAGAATTTCAAAATAGTAGATAATATCCTATATTATAAAACAGGTGTGTCAAATGACCATGGAGTCGTGTGTATACCACAACAGGCTATCCCAGCTGTAGTGTGGCACACGCATTTGGCATGGGGTCACCCTGGGATAGGCAAAACAATAAGGATTTAATCCAGATTCTGTTATTTTAAGGGGATAAGCCAGCAGACTCGCACCATTATCAGGACTTGTCCTCTGTGCCAAAAAGCTAAGTCTCAAAATAAGTCCACAAGGTTTGAACTGCATCCTATAGTGCCTCATCGACCACTTCAGTTAGTATCTATAGACATAGCAGGACCCTACCCACGAGCCAGGGGTGGATTGAAGTACATTTTAGCGGTGTATGACCTTTTCTCAAAATATTTAAAAATATATTGCCTTAAATCAGCCACTGCTCGTGGAATACTTAAATGGTTAGGGAAAGAATATTTTACACAAGTAGGTAAGCCTGAAGCGATAATATCGGATAATGCTTCCTATTTTACAGGCCATACCTGGAAAAACTATTTACATGAACAAGATATAAAGCACATACTAATTTCCCGCTTTCACCCACAAGCAAGTTTAGTAGAGAGAACATTTGGAGAGTTAAATAAATTTTTCAGGTTATACATTGCATATAAACACACAAGATGGCCAGATCTGTTACCTAAGTTTGTAGAAATTCACAACGCAACTCCGCATGCTTCTACGGGGTATCCACCAAACGAGATATTAATGAATAATAATAGAGTTTTGAATGAGTGGCTGGCACCTTTGCCTAAGGTCCCAGTCATTCCTGAGCCTAAGGATGAGAAGATAAGAAAAGCAGGGTGCAACCTTACCAGGTGCGCTCAGAAAAGGAAAGAAAAATATAATCGACATGTGACGAATAACCAAAAATTTAGTGTTGGGGACTTGGTACTCTTACGCAATCATCCTAAGTCCTCGGCATCCTTGAAACAGAATAGCAAGTGGCAATTGGTGTACAATGGACCTTTTAGAGTAGTAAGTGTGCCACATGAGTGTAGCTATCTCTTAGCAGATCCCCACTCAGGGAGAGTACGGGGACTGTATCCGCGTAAGGATGTAAAAGCATTCCTACAGTAAAAGACTAATAGTCCTATGTGGACACCACTCTTTTGTAAATAATGAACATTAATAGTGTGTGTACTAGTGTAGAAGTGTTTAGTTATAAGTATATGCTTGATTTTCTCATGTGTATGGATATTTATGTTATGTACTCTTTTAATTTGTGTTATCTAAACCATGCTCTAAATGTTTGCACAGATAATCTGATTAGTGCAATTATTTGTAGTGTTAAGCTGTGACAAAGTTCAGTCAAGAAGAACATTTTAGTAAGGATTAGTTAGTGTACTACATAATTTCCAATATGTGTGTCAAATTTGAAATATTTCTTGGCACAATCTTTTCTATTATGTGTATGTATGTATATATGTGTAGCTGTCAGATTGACAGACTCGAACCCAGAATAATATCAGTAATATGAGGCCCTGAGAACTTTATTATCTCACCAATATTATCAGAGAAAATAATGCACCCAATAGTGACCCGAGGGCACCACGGGAGGCAAACTTGTTGCAAATTTATGTAACGCAAAGTTACGCACAAAGAAGCTTCAATTGAAGCATGTGCATATTCAATCAGTTAAAAGGAGCTAGCCAGATACAGTCCAAGTCAATTTTTGCCTACAGAGACTACACTGTAGTTACGTAGGACGTTGATAGTAAAGTGTGACATGAGTACAAGGGAGTTATTGAACAATATGCCTGAATCCGGCTGGAATGCACAAATAAAATCTAAGCGAACACGAATATAGATGACTTTGGACAAACTAATACCGAATTTTGAATATTTGTTACCATGTACGCAAATCTCACACCTTGGTAAAGAGTTACAAATGTGCTGTTACAAACAAAATTGAGCAGCGGACATTGTAAATAAAAATAAAGGAACTTTAACAAAAGTGCAGTATTGTGCGGCAGAGACAGACAGTGACTGTTAAACCTGCAGCAATACGTCACGGAGTAGTTGTGTATAAGTAATAAAAAACTGCATCATCTGAAACGTCCCCTTTCGAACAATTTATACAGGACTGTGCTTAAACTGACGCACAATATTTTTTTTTTTTTAGCGCAACGCAATCTGACTTTCAACACACAATATTTTGTTAGCGCAACGCAATCTGACTTTCAAAATTCTCTACAAGAGAATGGCCCTGACTAACATTAAACTATACGTCTCACAAATCACTTACCTCACCAAAAATCTTCGCTGCTCAAGCTACTGCAATACAGCGAGCGCCACTACTGCCAGCTAAATAAAAGATTCAAACTATGGAAGGCACTAACTACTGATAGGGATAGTTAGCAAATGAAAGATATTAATAGAGAACAAACAATGTATTTACCTTGATATCATGACAAATTACAAAACTCCGCCATCTCTCTCCCCACATCCACCACTGCTGGCGGCTCACCTCCAACTGCCCAGCGCTACGCGCTGTTCACAGCCAGCTGCCTAACACTACAATGGTTGAGTATTACAACAATGCAAAGCAGCCACAGACTGCACACGGCACAGCCGGTGATTTTCATACTGAGGTGGCGTTATCAATAAAAAAACCTAAACAGCCTACTTACATAGCCCCCATGCTCCCCACAAAAAATTTTACAAATTTTGTTGGGCACTGGCCAATACATATTTGTTAAAATTTTTTTTTTCACAATTACAATAACAAAGAAATCAAATGCACACACTTATTGATACAATGTTGGTCAAAAGCTAAAATTTTCTCACAGTCCATAAAGACAGTTCTGATCATTCATCACATTGCAGTGTTTTTCTCAAAGTCTGAGCAGTAAAAGAAAATGCACATGGAAGTAGTGGATTTCCATGCAGTCTTGAAGAAGTATCGTTGTCCTTCCAACGGAAAGACAGTGCTGACTCTCGACATGCTGACAGCTAATAGGCCACAAGAGAGCAAACCCACAGCAGAGTCAGTCGAAGTTTTGAACAGTATTGGTGGGTAGGTCATCACAGAGCAGACCCACTGTAGTCCTGGTAGAGATTACGGTATTGGTGGGCCACCAGAGGTGCAGACCCACTGCAGTCCATGTAGAAATAATGGTATTGGTGAGTCATCAAAGGTGCAGACCCACTGCAGTCCTTGTAGAGATAATGGTACTGGTGGGCCACCAGAGGCGCAGACCCACTGTAGTCCTTGTAGAGATGGCCAGCAGCCATCTGTTGTGACTGTGCAGGTACACAATCACCATTGAAGAGTCTTGCGGATAATATAACAAGTCCATAACCACCACTTGTGCACTCACAAAGTTGTTGGAATTGTCCTTAGAACAAGCAATGCTGTTATCCAGTCCCTTGCTGAATTATTAACACACGTGCAAACACTAACAGTCCCTACTCCTCACATATTGTCCATATACTATGACCAATAGAAACGTGTGCAGTGAAATGTAACTTACAAGTTACTTAATTTGATGACCTGGTGTCAATTACAATTTTATAACATAAGAATCCAATTACAAAGGTACAAAATACATCATTAAAAACATAATAGTAGAGATAACATTCGTAGTAATAGGGGCTTTACAAAAGAATAGAAATAAACATATACATCAGTGTTACAAAAATAATGACATAAGTACATACATAAAGATCAGAATAACTTTTGGAATATCAACTTCCACATGAGCATTAAAACAAAACAGAACAAATACTGTTTAAACATGTTTACAAAGTAAATAACATATTATCAATGCAAATTATATTTGAGGATAACAGTATTCCTCATCATAGTTCATGTAGCTTAGTATTAGAAGAAGAAAAATTCTATGAAACTACACAGAGACAGGAAGAAAAGAAATACACAAGGGTACACAAACACATAGTGGCATAACACAAAAGGAAAGGACAGGGTTTGTTTTCAGTGTAACATTTGGTACTGCAGTCCAACCCAAAACTTCATTCCATAGATCTTTCGTCTTATTTCAACCTTTGCTTCTACCAAAAAAATCCTATCCAAGCATGCTTTCTGTATTTATTTCACATATTTCTTACCTCATTATTTATTCCCAAGAAAATCCTACCTATACCTGCTTTCTGTACTTTACTCGTATAGCTTCTCAATGCATTTTTTTTTAATTAATCGCTACTCATTATCTTATAGGCTACCCCCTCTTAAGCTAACTTATATCTACTGAGCTCAGATGCTAAACTAAGGGACGAGGCAATGCAGCATCACATAAAACAATTAATATAAACAGCAATAAAAAAAACGCAGATTTGCGAAGCAAGCAGTATTAAGAAATTAGCAAAGCAATTGTAATATTACAACTAATCTAAGGCAATGTGCAGCAAACAATAAAAATATAAAAATAAATCATTAGTAAAACTGGCTTAACAGAATAATACAAAATCAAATTCAATAACACTATGCCTGGCAAACAGCAGCAACTTATACCTAAATATGACATAGCTCAAGCAGAAAAAATAGTACACTAAAGATAACAATGCAGATAAGGGAAATGTATAATCACATCTTAATGTCTAAGTAATTAAAGTGGTGCACCACAAAAACTAATTCTACAAAAAAATTACTAAGTACTAGAAAAGAAAATTATGTATGCAGTTCCTGTGAAGGTAAATGATTTTTTTTTTTTGCTCCATCATTGTTTTTTAAATTATTATTTACTCGATCTGTAGACAGAAAATATTTATATTAGTACATCTACAAAATTTTATTTGAACCAATGCTGCAGTGCAGCTAGAAACTAGATATCAAATGAAATAAGCAACTATGTACAAAGCAAAGCATAAAAATATCATTCAGTAGTCATGAGGTATTTCATAAGTTAGTAGAAAAATCTCTCAACTAGAGAGACAGTAGTCATAATCAGGTGTATAGACATAAAAATATTTCTCGTCATTTCATTAGGCATCCAGTGTAATCATATGTTTTCAAGTTCGACCGTGTCGTTTTTGCGATGCTTTCTACAAAAGAATGTCAATAGCGATTATAATGGCCTCCCCCTTTTTTTTTTCTTCTACCTGTGCCGCTGGAAGGCTAATGGCTTTTTTTTTTTTGTTCGGGCGGCTGTCGCCCAGGTGGGTGCCCGCGACGCATTACGTGCAGGTGGTCTCTTAACTTTCGTACGGAAATATTTATGACAGCAGTTTCCACTACAATGGCAGTCTTATATAAAAATGTTTCACAGGTCAAGAATTAGCGTTGCAAATGTGTAAAAACAAAATCCTATGAATATAACAGTGTCCAAAAAATTTTCGTCGGCATTGTGATACATTCACGCATTTACACACATTTCATAATTCTAAAATACGATTCTTAGTTTCCAACATCCTTTTCCACAAAGCAGAGTTCCTATCCACTATTCATTACTCCTTACCTTATTATACATATACATATTCGTCGACACTTCAATATTTCATCGTAACATACGTATCATAATCAGATTCCTCATACAGCATCATCTCATTGATAATAAACATACCTCAACAACATAATACACATCGTCGCCATAAAAATAACATCATAACACCTCAGTCAACTCTCAAAATCGTCGTAGCTTTCTAATTTCAAAACCTAAAAAAAATTCTCTGCTCATGTCAAAAGTGTCATCTGCCTCAAACGTACTTTAAAAATCATAATCCCATACCAAACACATCATTCAAAGCTCTCATAGTATCACAATGGTTCCGAAAAAATATGAACAGTTCACAAAGTACAGACAAAATACAATTTCATAAGTGTGAAGGTATCCAACTGTGAAATTACGTAAACGTCTGTCACTAATGTAGTAAAAAAAATGTTTGTCTCTCTCAGGTAAATAATCAGATAGCTGTGTAATTTATGTGTTGGAGAAATATGGTACCGATGTGTAAAGTTGTATAAGCAAATACCATATTAGCTAGGGCTCCTTGTGCGTGCCAAACACATGGTACACAAAGTAAGCGTGTACCCCCCTGAGGATTAATGTAATTATACCCTCAGGTGTTACAGATTACAGCAATGGAATGAAATATATCTCGGAAAACTTTCTTTGCAATTTAAAAATCTTTAAAAATAAATGTTTTAAGTACAAAATTAATCACTCAAATACGTGTCCTGTAGCGCTAAACTGTGCGTCTTGTTGTAAGATAATCTCTGTGTAAGTGTCGTAGATATCGTCCTCCGAAAGCTGAGTTCCACAAAAGTCACTGTACTTACCTCATGATACACAAAAGTGAAATGCTTTGCGTATAGATATCTTTGTTATTACGCTTATTGCCGTGATGAGGAAAGTACTGTCCTGTAACGTATTGTTGTGCCACGAAAAAGGCTGTCTCATTGTAGCTATACCACAAAAGTTACTAATAAAACATGTTTTTCTTTCCAAAAGAATTCAGAAAACTGTGCAAATATAAAACAGAAACACCTCAAAAGCAACATTGTAAACTGTCACTCATTAGTAGCGTCGTGATAACATCGTGTAGCTGTCACATAAACTAACCCCTGTATCATCTGGTATCTCTCAGAAACCACCTTGAATCCATAATGTATTTGCAAGTAAACCAAAATGTTGCATTAAAAAAAAGCAGATTATCTTTCAATAAACGGTTTTACATGTGAAATGTGGTGTAAACCTTTACTCTTCCTAGTACGCAGAGTTTCAACTTCAACGCAATTATCATGTGGTATACGTCGGATTCTGTAAGGTCCATTGTAAACTAGAAAGAATTTGTGGCTCAAGTGTTTCTTCTTATGTGACAATGAATGAGCTTTAATGAGAACTTTCTGACCCATATACAATTTCTTTGCATTTGCTTTTCCGTGTAGTTTTCTCCTTTTGTCTGCTGCAGATTTTATATTTTTAAGAGCCAAATCAATTATGTCTTTGTGTCGAAGTTTACGTGTATTCGGGAAAGGTACAAGTTCTCTGATTCTGTTCGGTGGTTTTTCATTCTTCAGCACAAGAGTAGGTGGTAAAGCAGTGGAGTCATGAGGCATTTCATTCAGCACGTTTTGAAATAAGTGTAAATATCTGTCCCAATGCTGATGCTTTCTGTGACAATAAAGTCTGCAAAGCTTATTGATTTCTTTCATAATCCGTTCGGAGGGGTTACAATGTGGTGAGTACAATGAAATAAAAACAGGTTTGATTTTATGGTTGCGAAGCATGCGAGACCAAACAGCAGATCTGAATTGCGGTCCGTTATCTGAAATGACTTTGGCAACGTGGCCAACTTCACGTAAGAAATTTTTAACAAAGGCGTTGGATACAGATCGTCCAGTGGCTTTACGTAACGGAGTGAAAGAAACAAATTTGGAAGTAAGTTCAACAGCGACTAGAATGTACGAAAATCCATTCGATGTTCTGACAAGGGGTCCCAATAGATCAACTGCAGCAAATTCTTTTAATTTAGAAGGAACAATAGGAAACAACGGAGCACAATGTGAGACAGTAGATGGTTTCGCCTTTTGACAAAGTTTACAAATAGACAAGACTCTTCGAATTCTCTTTTCCATATTGTTAAAATAACAAGTCGTTCGAAGAATATGATAACATTTTCGTGGACCAAAATGTGCGTAGCTGAAATGAATGTACCAAATGAGCTTATTAACAAAATCGTCAGGAATGCAAAGTACCCATAGCTTGTCATCAACAGTGCAGCGTTTGAACAGTATGTTGTTTCTAACCAGATAATAATGCCGAATCTGTGTGTGTGTCTTTTCATGCCATTTGCTTTTGATATCTTTCCAAATCGGATCTTTATCTTGTTCATGAGCAATGTCCTTCAAAGATGTGGTGATGAAGTTTTCAAAGGCGACTTTCTGAATGTAAAGAATACTGAAATTTTTCTCGAGGTTGCCTTCTGTGTTACTTTTCTCAAGCCCAGCCGGTGCGCGTGACAGTGCGTCCGCAACAATGTTCTCCTTGCCGGGAATGTAGACTATTGTGAAGTGGAATTCTTGCAGAAACAATGCCCAACGTTTTAACCTGTCATGATTTAATTTTGAAGACATAAGAAATTGTAATGCACGATGATCACTGTATACCTTTACGTGCTTACCAGAAAGAAAGAAACGGAATTTGTTAAATGCCCAAACGATAGCTAAAGCTTCTAATTCAGTAACGGAATAATTTTTTTCAGATTTTGTTAGCACTCGGCTAGCAAAAGCAATGGTTTTCTGAACAGTTGTGTCATTTTCTGTGGCTTCTTGAAATAAATGGGCACCAAGTCCGACTTTAGAGGAATCCGTGCTAAGGTAGAAATCTTGTGACAGATCTGGATGAGCTAGTATTGGCGCGTTAAGTAGCGATTCTTTCAAAGAATTGAATTCCAATTGTGCTTGTTCGTCCCAGTTCCAAATAGTGTTTTTTCCAGTGAGAGAACAAAGTTTTGGTGTAACAAGAATTTGCATATTCAGAAAACGACGGTAAAAATTTACGAGGCCTAGAAAACCGCGGACTTGTCTTTTTGTGGATGGAACTGGAATGGTTCTGATTGCTTCTAACTTTTCAGGATCCGGCTGAATGCCTTCAGAAGAAATAATATGTCCTAAAAACCTCACCTTTGACCTACCGAATTCAGACTTTTCCAAGTTAACTGTAATTCCAGATTCTGCAAAAATACGTAACAAACTGTTGAGGATGCGATTATGTTGTTCCCATGAAGCTTCTGCTATTAGAATATCGTCCACATATAAGGTGATGTGACGTTTTAAGAACTCAGGTAATATGGAATTTAGCCCGCGAATGAATGCTGCTGAAGAAATATTCAAACCAAAAGGAAGTTTCCGAAACTGATAACAAACGCCGAAACAAAGGAAAGCTGTGTATTTTCTACATTCTGGATGAAGTTCGATCTGATAAAAGCTGGATCTGAGATCAATGGAAGACAACACGTTTACACCATTGAAATTTTGAAGAAGTTCTTCCAACGTTTGCGGCCTGTCTGTTTCAGGAATAATGATAGTATTAATTTGTCTCGAATCTAAGACAAGCCTGATTGATCCATTTTTCTTCTCAACAACATGTAATGGATTGTTGTATGAGCTTACTGCAGGCTCAATAATGCCCTCGTCAAGCATAGATTGTATTTCTGTTCTAACACGGTCCCTATAATGCGCCGGAATTACGTATGGTCTAACACAAAATTTAGTATGCTCACGAACACGAAATTGGTATTGAAATCCCTTGATTGTTCCTGTTTTATGAGTAAAAACTGTGGAATGTGCTTGTAAAATCTCAAAAAGGTCTTGCCTATCATTGTCATTACAATTCTCAATTGTTTGAATTTTATTCTGAATTAACTCATTAGTATCAAATGCGCCGTCGATATCACCCCTGTCAGTACTTGCAGAGTGATTGTTAGTGTCTAGTTCCGTAGAAAATTCCGAACTGTTGTCTAACAGAAGGTAAAGCCGATTAATTTCCTCGTCATGGTTTGAGAGCCAATCTTCAAATTTCAAAGCTAGTGACTTACCTTCTTTTTCTAAACTTATTTCAGCATCGTGAAAGTTTAAGATTGCTTTGTATTCATTCAAAAAGTCTACTCCCAATATAATTTCCGTCGACAATAATGGAACAATAAGAAAGTTCATAAAGAAACTGTGGCTTTGACAAAAGAATTCTAAGTTGGTTTGTTGGCGTACATCTACACTTTTTCCAAAGATTGCACCTTGTAATTTAATCTTACGTAACGGAAGTGTGGGGCAATCGTTCGATTTGTTGCATTTGCTAAAGGCTGTTTCACTAATTACTGAAATGGGACTGCCAGAGTCAAGTACTGCCGTAAATTTTACGTCATTTACTGTAATGTGAATCACAGGATATGCAATGTTGTTATGTTTTACGTCGTGTTCTTGGAGTAAGATGTCCCTAATGTCTTCCATTTTTACGTAGTTACTAGCTACGGCAGCTGCGTCGTTAGTCTCATACGAACGTTTTGTGGCTGCCTGTGGTATGAGTCATTGCCTATTGTCTCTCTGTTGGCGCGCGTCGTTATTGGGATTTGGAGACCTAACTTCTACAAATTCACCGTGACGAGAGGGCCCTGCCCTGTTTAAATCTCGCCAGTTCTGATGCAATTCAGGTCTGTCGTTATGATCACATCGTCTGTCGTCATGTCGGTAGTTTCTGTGGTTTCTTTCTTGTCGGTTAAGTGGTGGAGAATTTCTCCCTGAATCGTAACTGCGCGCTGGACCGTTGCGTCTAAAGTTATTCTGTCCCTCGTAATAATAATTGTTTTGGTTCCCATATTGTCTGTTTCTCTGATTGTCTCTGTAATAGTCATTACCGCGGAGAGGTGATCTTTCCCTGTAATTATTACTACTCTGCCAACGGTTGTCATACGGGTGGTGTCTGTTTCGGTCACGATTTGTGTTGTGAGAATAGCCTTGTCGCGTCCAGTTATTATTTCTTTCATCGCGGAATTGCGACGGATGTGATCTGTAATTGTTGTGCTCGTGCGTTCCGCGATTGTCAGTGTCAATTTCCAGTTCTTGTAAGAGTCCTTGAAATGCTTCAATGTCGTCTTTGCAACGTCCTGCCAAAATAATATGTCGTAAATGTTCAGGCAGTTTGATTAAGCAAATTCGGATGAGTTCTGAGGGGCTGTATGGGTTTGAAAGATACTGATTCTTATGCAACATGTCTTCAAAATATTTCATAATACTGGAAAATTCAGATTGTTCGAAACGTTTCATCATTATGATGCTATGTTTTACTCGGTCTTGTGTGGCTTGAGACCAATATGCTGAGAGGAAGGCATGGTAAAATTCTCCTTCACTGTGGCAATCGTGAATGACCGATCGCATTCTTACAGCTGGTTCATTCTCTAAGTAACCACACATAAATTCTAATCTGTGCTGCAGTGACCAGTTGGGAGGAAAACAATGAGAGAATTGATGGAGCCATGCTTGTGGATGAATGTCGTTGCCAGAGTTCTTAAATGTTTTGAATTTACGTGTAGTAATAAATAGCTTATAGTCAAAATCATCGTGTCGGCGAGTAGCATATCTGTCATTGTTAGGTCGTGTCGGCGGTTCCATCTCAAAATTCGGTGCACATTGCCAATTTCTTTCATAACTTCCGAAATGCCCTGTGTTATTATGTTGCGGCTTTTCCGTATTTCTATGTCCCTCTTCCCGTATTGGGGCGCGAGTGTCCTCTGAAATACGTAATTCTTGTATTACCTGTGTCAGCTGATCTTGTACTTCGCGGATTTCTCTTTGGTGTTGCGTATTAATTTGATTCAGATTTTGTTTCAGTTTCTTAATTTGTTCGCTCTCTTCTGTGTCATTAAAGACTACCGGTTTTGTGTCGTTCAGATTATCATCTACCTTCGTAGATAAGTTAGTGAACTGATCCGAAAGTTCGGCTACTTTCTCCGATAGTGAACACATTTCCTCAGTGTGTTTTTCTGAACCAAGTTTCAGATTGTCCATTTGTGTTGAAATCGAATCTATTGTGTCCTTCAAGTTTTCCTGAGTTTTTGCAAGTTGCGTAACCGAATCGGTAGATGCAACCGAGTCAAATTTAGCTTGTAAGGTCTCATGATTTTCATGAACAGTAGTTTGCAGTTCTTTTATGGCTGCTTCGTGATTCTGTAGTGCATTTTCATGACGCGAAAAAATAGGTTGGAAATGCTCACAAATTTGTGTTTTTACGTCGTTACAGACTTTTTGACATTTCGATTCAATGTGATGTAACTCATTAGTTAAATCCTCACGTGTTTGTTCAAGAGTTTGCTCCAATGAGTCTAACTTTTGAAGATTTTGTTCCATTGCGTCTAACTGTTGCTGTGTTTGTCTCTGGTGTTGTTCCATTGTGTCTAATTTTTCAAGCTTTTGTCCCATTTGTTTCTGATTTTGTTCCATTTGTCTCTGATTTTGTTCCATTTGTTGCATTAATTGCAATAATAATGTATTAGTGTCTGGAATCTGTTTCTCTATGCTTTTTGGCAGTGCATTTTCACCGACAACATTCACATTTTGACAAGCAGAAAATGTGTCTTGACTCATTTGAGAAAACGGTGATGACCCAGAACCTGAATCTACAGTATTTGCGAAATTGTGTCCTGTCATTTCGGATTCCTGAGGCGAGCTGTTGCCGACCGACCGATCGATAATGCTTCCCTGCTCACTAATTGTTTCACTGTCTACGCCATTGTTTGCAACCCGCTCCATTTCCCTATGCGCAATTACCAAATTACTACTGTTAACATTAGTTAATTCATTACTCGGTGGGGCTAACATGCTGCTTTCGTTTTCACTGTCATTTCGCAGTTTACTTTGGAGCCTAGTATTACGTTTTTCACACGCCATTATTGTCACAGTATTTCACACGACAACACAGAAAAACACAATTTGAAGAGCAAAAATAAGAGAACACATTAACATAGCACTGAAAATAATATGTAGTTAATTGCAAGCGCAGCTGCGAAATACTTGGTGCAAATCTACATGCATGCCACAACTGTTTTACTGTACAACAATGAAAAACTACAACTATAAAGGAGATTCTCTCTACTATTACGCGCTAGCAATAAACAAAATCTACACTAATTGCACAAACTACAAGAAAAAATCAGAAGATTCCAGTGAGGTATCCTCGGCTAAGGGTCGACATATGAAACGTCCCCTTTTGACAATTTTTACACAACTGTGCTTAAACTGACGCACAATATTTTTTTTTTTAGCGCAACGCAATCTGACTTTCAACACACAATATTTTGTTAGCGCAACGCAATCTGACTTTCAAAATTCTCTACAAGAGAATGGCCCTGACTAACATTAAACTATACGTCTCACAAATCACTTACCTCACCAAAAATCTTCGCTGCTCAAGCTACTGCAATACAGCGAGCGCCACTACTGCCAGCTAAATAAAAGATTCAAACTATGGAAGGCACTAACTACTGATAGGGATAGTTAGCAAATGAAAGATATTAATAGAGAACAAACAATGTATTTACCTTGATATCATGACAAATTACAAAACTCCGCCATCTCTCTCCCCACATCCACCACTGCTGGCGGCTCACCTCCAACTGCCCAGCGCTACGCGCTGTTCACAGCCAGCTGCCTAACACTACAATGGTTGAGTATTACAACAATGCAAAGCAGCCACAGACTGCACACGGCACAGCCGGTGATTTTCATACTGAGGTGGCGTTATCAATAAAAAAACCTAAACAGCCTACTTACACATCACCGTGTGTGCAAGTGGACAAGGAACTAGCACGACACGAACAGTGAACCGATAACGGACGGTGGATCAAGTTAGTGTCAAACTTTAACTCTTTGTGTGTCAGGGGACGCTAGGAAAGCGCATTGACTACAGAGATACATTTTGTCCTAAGGTGAAAACTTGCGTGTGACTAATGACAAGTCATGACATGGTGAAAAATATTGTGTGCCCATGGAACGTGTTACTGTGTCAACGAAACATTGTGCAAACCAGACTAGTGAAGGCCTACTGAGTAATAACTGCCACTAACTGTGTGCGTTCTTTCCCACAGCAGGAAAAATGCCTATAAGGATAGTACACTGTTTGTGAACTTGTTGCATGTTTCCTGGAGCACTGCAAGAAGACGTCGCACGGGCGAGCTGATATCCAACGCGCATCCGGCTACATCAGCTATGCAGCGGCCGCAGCAGCCCGTAGCAGACCAGACAGACAGCCACGCCCCTCCGCGCCGTAGCTGTCAACGCCGGGGGGCGGTGACCTACACGGAGTCAGCGCGCCGCGCCGAGCGCCGCTCAACAATCACTCCGCACCGCTCACGAAATACAACATTATTGACTTTTTTGAAATGTTCATATAAACTGAATAACATGCCAATGACTTCATTTCGATAAACATTGAACATTTACTATGTATGTCCGTAAGTGATATATCCTAGGACAAGTGACCTTGTAGTGTATCACAAAAATAATAGTATCACACACAAAAAAACTTCCGTTGAACTGTATGTGACTGTGATATTGTGTAATTGTATAACCCCGTTTGTGACAAACTGCTAATTTAATTCAAATGAATAATTGTTAAAAAGACAATAGTGACTATAAACCAACTGGGATGGCTGGGCTCCGGCACAGTTTTGCCCAGGTTTCCTGTTTGCCTACGCCCAAATGGGGGAGCCATGAACTTATATAACCCTGGGACTAAATAGATGAGCCATTCCGTAAAACATACAGAAGTGTAAAGAACGTTACTGGCACCATTGTGTCAAAGTGTAAAAACTCTTTGCCAAATGCTGCCAGGGGGCAATGTAACGTTCCCTGGCATTTTCACGTTATTAAACAACAAGAGTGTATTTGTACCATATACGCCGCTCTGGGCAAGTTGTATATATCGTAATTATTGAACAAAAATATTACTGAATGTGGTATAAAATACATTAGTTATTCTCATTATATTTTTTGTTGTGATATTTCTCTGTATTTAGGATAGGAATTTTTCTGTATTTATTATGTGATTGTAAAATGTGTCAGTATTTGCGGTATCAGAGATATAAAAATTTGCCAGAAGAGAATAATATCGTCAATTTACAAAGAAATGTTAACAGTCGGCAAACGCTATATAAGCACTAAGCATTATGTATTCTTTGGTCTTCTCTGTTCAGAAGTTATCGAGGTAGGACAGTGTGAAGAAGCTTTTAACGAATGTGTAGACTTCTTTTGTCTCTGTCTGGACTTAGCCGCCATTAGACGATGCGTTACGAATTAATGTGAGTTGAATTGTTGTTTGAGCTAAATATATCAGTATTTATCAGAAGTGTGAATTATTTATGTAAATTAGCTTGCCCACGTCATCTATAAAATTTCTTTAAGAATTTTTCAGCATTTTTTAGCGGTGTTGCTGGGCTGTGCCGCGACCAACAATCGCAGATCTGAAGAGGCGGCACATTTAAAAAATTATCAAACCCGTAAATCGGGAACAGATGCATAAAAATCAATAGTGAATTAAGAAATTGTTTTCCTTTTCAGTGATCCTGTGGCTGATAAAATTTGAATTAATTATACGTTTGTGCATTCGTAGGCGGATAGTTAATGTTAGTTAACATTGAAATTTAAACAGTTCGGTTCTTTAAAATAACTCAAATGCATAGTAAAGTAGGTTTGATCAGTGATAAAGATCGGCTTGGCAATAATTAAAACATTTTCTGCTGATAGAGATAATCTTGTGTTCTATGGCTAGTGCCGGGATAAAACTCAGTAAAAATATTTAACAAAAAAACCCACTGCATCTGGAAAGTGTATGCCAAGGCCGAATGATTTAAAGGACTCAATTCTCAACCAAATATTCTTAACCAGTTCATATGAGTTCACGTAAATATTTTTTCTTTTAATGTACGTAATTCTTAGGAAAGTAAAATTTTTTATTACCACACGAAAATAAGAGAGTGGTTCTACAACAAAGTTCGCACGAAAGAAAATTAACTCAGAAGCAAAAGATAAAATTTATTATTATTCTTTAACGAAAAATCAATCAATTCCATTCATATTCCGACAATTTCGGTAAATTGACTAATGCTGCATCCAGTACGTTACACATACCCTCCATGAATATGAAGAAGTACTGTTAAATATTAAGCGATCTTTTGCATACTTTGTATACCAAATTCAATGGATAACACAACCATACTGTTAAAATTTAAAATCGATAACTTCAATACTTCCGAAGATACAAATTTTTATTTCAGAAATATTCTGTGCCTCTTCGGAATTATGACCTTTAACAATGGTTTTCTTTAGTGCACCAATAATAATTTTGCGCAATTTGTAGGCTCTAATTGGCATCGAAGCCATATATTTTTATTAATTTTGACGCGCTGTTGTTCCCCGAACTCACGCACACGTCCAGATACCTGCTGGCGTAGATCGTGAATTTTTGGACTGTTGCTGCCGTCCCTTAATTCTTGGAATCCTTTAGGAGCTCGTCCAGGGTTTTGTATACGTACTGCAGACCAGTAAGGCAATTCAGCCGAAGAATTATGCCATTGTTCATTTATTTGCGCGAGACGTTCGTCTTTTAACTAGCTGCTGTCCATTTTTTCTTGAAGTCGCTTTTGAAATATCTCAAAGGACGACTTAAGAAAACTGTTTCATCTGCTGGACATTTTAACCTTTCTGCAACATTTTCCTCCATGATCGAAAGTTTCTCATGCATTATCTTCCCTCAAATGTGACTCAATACATCGGCAAAGCTCATCTCGAAACTTTCTTAACTGTTCCCCAAGACTTTTCAACAGAATGAAATAAAAACTGCTACGTTGCAGTGGTTTCAGTAATTTAAGGTATCACTTTGAATTAATAAAAATAAATGGCTAGGTACGAGCACGATTCACGCACCGATGTTTCCGTATAAACTTCATTACATATGCAGACAGTTCATCCATTCCAGGAACAGAGAATATCGATCATTTTTGTCTGTTACCGACATTGATACTGGCAAGATATTGGTACCAGGAATTACAAGACTTCCGAGAATGTTTTAATTTCAATGTTGGAGCTATATAATAAATGACAAGAAATATATTTTTTCGCCTGATGTAATTACAGATAAACAAGCTTCGGAATTTTTCGTCAGCTTGTACTGTGAAACCTTGCTTTTCGCCATATTTAATGATTACAGTAAGTATCCTATAAGTTTTGGTGGGGAGAGTTTGCGAGTATAAAAATATGAGACGTAAATCGCCGTACCTTTTGGTTGCATTGATTTAGAAGTTTACATTTATTACACCGGCAAGGGACTACAGGCCTTAGTATGTGACATAAATTTCAACTCGATAAGTGTACCCTTTCCGTAGAAAAATGAATCTTAAAAGACGGACAAGCAGACAATCGGACAACAGATAACAAGAAGTTTTCTCGAGTGATATGTTTACAAATTTACGATTTTCGGATTTTTTTCTTTGGTTGTAACTTAAAATCTTGGTTCTTGCCAAATTTCATGATTGTAGGTCAACTGAACTACCCTACAGGTTTTGAAGAGAGAGTTTGCGAGTATAAAAGTACATGAGATAAGTGGCCGCATATTTTGATTGCACTAACTTATAAGCTAACATATTTTACGCCGCCAATGGACCATAGACCTAAGTGCGTGACATAAATGTCAATTTGATACATCTAACTGTTCCTGAGAAAAAGGGTCTTAACAGACGGACGGATAGGCAAACACACTGATGACAAATCACAATTATTTTCATGTGATGTAATTAGAAATTCACAACTTTCTGAGATTTTCCTCTGGTTCTCCTAAGAAATCTTGCTTCTTGTCAAATTTCATGATTTTATGTCAACGGGAACTACCCTACAGGTTTTGATGAGTGAGTTTCCGAATGTCAAAGTATGTGAGATAAGTGGGCGCACCTTTTGGTTGCATTGACTTAGAAGCTTATGTTTATTACAGCGCCAAGACACCATATGGCTTACTGTGTGACATAAATTTCAGTGTGCTACGTCTACCCGTTCCTGAGAAAAATGTTTTTTAACAGTCGGATGTAGTGATGAGGAGTAGGCAGAAGTTTAAGACATCAGTCAGGAAGAATCAATACGCAAAGAAGTGGGATACAGAAGTAGACAGTACACGTGAAGAGGAATGGACATCTCTATAAAGGACCATCACAGGAGTTGGAAAGAAAAACATAGGTATAAAGAAGATAACTGCGAAGAAACCATGGGTAGCAGAAGAAAAACTACAGCTTTCGAAAAAAAAAAACAGCTTTGGAAAAAGGTGTTTAGTATTTCAGCTTTACGCGTGTCATCCTCTGTTTCAATGCCATTATCATCCCAGAGTGTCTGGATATGCTGTTTCGATCCACTTACTGATTTAACGTAAGACCAGAACTTCCTAGGATTTTCTGTCAAGTCGGTACATAGAATTTTACTTTCTAATTCACTGAACGCTTCACGCATAGCCCTCCTTACGCTTTGACATCGTTTAGCTTCTCTTTGTCTGAGAGGTTTTGGCTGCGTTTAAATTTGCAGTGAAGCTCTCTTTGCTTTCGCAGTAGCTTCCTAAATTTGTTGTTGAGCCACGGTGGGTTTTTCCCGTCCCTCACAGATTTACTCGGCACGTACCTGTCTAAAACGCATTTTACGATTGCCTTGAACTTTTTCCATAAACACTCGACATTCTCAGTGTCGGAACAGAAATTTTCATTTTGATCTGTTAGGTAGTCTGAAATCTGCCTCCTGTTACTCTTGCTAAACAGATAAACCTTCCTCCCTTTTTTTATATTCCTATTTACTTCCATATTCAGGGATGCTGCAGCGGCCTTATGATCACTGATTCCCTGTTCTGCGCTTACAGAGTCGAAAAGTTAGGGTCTGTTTGTTATCAGTAGGTCCAAAAAGTTATCTCCACGAGTCGGTTCTCTGTTTAATTGCTCGAGGTAATTTTCGGATACATACTTACTTCAGCTGATCGATGAAAGAAGGAAGTACAAAAATGTTCAGGGAAACTCAGGAACACAGAAATACAAGTCGGTGAGGAATGAAACGGACAGGAGGTGCAGGGAAGCTAAGACGAAATGGCCCCGCGAAAAATGTGAAGAAATCGAAAAAGAAATGATTGTTGGAAGGACAGACTCAGGATACAGGAAAGTCAAAACAACTTGTGCTTACATTAAAAGCAAGAGTGGTAACATTAAGAGTGCAACGGGAATTCCACTGCTAAATGCAGAGGAGGGAGTGGATAGGTGGAAAGAATACATAGAAAGCATCTATAAGAAGGAAGATTTGTATGACGTCAGAGAAGGGGAAACAGGAGTCAATTTAGAAGAGACAGGGGATCCAGTTTTAGAATCTGAATTTAAAAGTCTTTGAAGAACTTAAGATCAAATAAGGCAGAAGGGATAGGTAACATTCCCTCAGAATTTCTAAAATCATTGGGGGAAGTGGCAACAAAAAGACTATTTACATTATTGTGTAGAATGTATGAGTCTCGAGACATACCATCTGACTTTCGGAAAAATATCAGTAACACAATTCCGAAAACTGCAAGAGCTTACAAGTGCGAAAATTATCGCACAATCACCTTAACAGCGCATGCATCCAAGTTGCTGACAAGAATAATAAACAGAAGAACAGAAAAGGAAATTGAGGATGTGCTAGACGACGATCAGTTTGGCTTTAGAAAAGGTAAAGGCACGAGAGAGGCAATTCTCACGTTGCGGTTGGTAATGGTGAAAGGGTACAGTACCGCCCAACATTGAAAATAGGTACGAAATACTTCATCATTTTTGTCAGAACAACACATTTTTTGTGTAAAAATAACTCAATTTCAATTAATACAGCGGAGCCGGATACCAGTGTGGGAAAGAATGACAATTCATTTATTTAATTGATCACAAGTGCACTCCCACAAAGTAAATCCCTACATCCAGTTTGGTGAGATCTGTGAAATGAATGAATGTATGGTCGTCTGCTAACCACAGATAGTGAATGGGAATATATGATCATCTTTGAGTCGATCCTTTCGCCACCTTTGGTGGGACCAAAGAGATGGAAGTTACCAGAGCTTTGAGCGTCTGAAATGTGGCTGACCAATAAGGTAGCAAGGTGCTTCTCCCACTTCGACAGAGGTGCGAGAGAACCGGAATACGGCTATGTTTCAGCACTCTGCCGCTGGACCTTCTGCTGTAAAGACCTGTTTTTTGTTGTGCTCCGTAATGAAAGAGTGGAGGCATGGTATGCATGTGGAATATTTAAGAGTAGTTAGAATTAATAATTTCTCTATCTCAGGAACTTTTGTGGGGAGAATTAAATGTCAGGCAGGTAATTTTAAGGGGATTGTAGTAAACCAACGGTCACAATGAAACCACGTGTAGTTATAAGTTGAGATACTTCCGTGTGCTTAAGTTAAGCTGAATTACTAGCGTGTGTACAATAAGCTGAAATATTTAAGAAATAGCGTGTGTATCATAAGTTGAAATATTTAAGAAATATCATTCCGTGTGACGCTAGATTTAAACTCTGAGAGAGAATCAAAGTGAGTCGGCCGTCTATCCAGCAACGCCACTTGGCTTGCACTGCACAGGAAGACGTGCGTTTATCTCCAGAGTTCACAGTAGGAAAGTAGAATTACAAAGTGGGGCAGTGTCGTGTGAAACTGGGATCAATATTAACTGAAGTGGGAAAGCTGAAAGTGATAATGTTGTAACCATTCTTTGTGTAGTATTTCATATTGTTGTGTGGTGTATGTCATGTAATTTGGGTATGTGTGTTTAGCATGGGACAGTAGCTAGGTAGTTTCAAAAGATTTGTGGGTTATGCTTGTTCCTTCTGTATCGCTCGATCTGGAGGAAAGTTTCGTGAGGATGATTGTGAGAGTCGAAGTGTGAGGTATAATAAAAGATCCACCATCCTATCCAGAAAGTGCACTGTAGCCTTAAAATAAATTACGAGACCATAATATAGAGATTCACTAATGTAAAGCCATGCCCACTGGGCGGAATTTCTCATGTGATATTGTTGTAGGTTGTAGAATTTGTGAGTTTAGGAATAAATCAGATAGTGAAAAGAAAGAGATTGGTGGCCTTTTTCATTAAATTGTATGTTGTCATAATGTTCCGAATTTATATAAAAGCCGTTAAATAAAAGACAAAAAGTAAATGTGGTATTGCCAGTGCGTAGTGTACAGTCATAGTTCTATAAATCACTGATACTCAGATGCGTGTTTCCGTTGCGTATTATTCATACAGGAGAGTAATTTGTAACTAAATAGTAAGATACGAGAATTCATGTTACTCGATAAATTAAGGAAGAATCCACTCGCTTGGCAAACCACTCATCTTGCAGGCCTGACTGCTTGATGTCACAGTATGAGAAAGGCAAGTGGGTGCCTCTCAATGGAAGCAAAACTTAAGTTAAATCAAGAGACGTTCATAGGATTTGTCGACTTGGAAAAAGCCTTCGACAATGTAAAATGGTGAAAGATGTTCGAATTTCTGAGAAAAATAGGGGTATAGTATAGGAAGAGACGGGCAATATGCAATATGTACCAGAGTCAAGAGGGAATAATAAGAGTGGGTGACCAAGAACGAAGTGCTCAGATTAAAAAGGATGTAAGACAGCCATGCTGTCTCTCCTCCCTACTGTTCAGTCCGTACATCGAAGAAGCAATGATGGAAATAAGAGGTTCAGGAGTGGAATTAAAATTGGTGAAAGGATATCAATGATACGATTCGCTGACGACATTGTTGTCCTGAGTGAAACTGAAGAAGAATTAATTTGCTGATCGGAATGAACAATCTAATGAGTACGGAATATGAATTGAGAGTAAATCGAAGAAATACGAAAGTAATGAGAAGTAGTAGAAATGAGAACAGCGAGAAACTTAACATCAAGATCGATGGACACGAAGTAGATGAAGTTAATGAATTCTGCTACCTAGGCAATAAAATAACCAATGACAGACGGAGCAAGGAGGACATCAAAAGCAGACTCGCTATGGCAAAAAAGGCATTTCTGGCCAAGAGAAGTCTACTAATATCAAATACCGGCCTTAATTTGAGGAAGAAATTTCTGAGGATGTACGTCTGGAGTACAGCATTGTATGGTAGTGAAACATGGACTGTGGGAAAACCGGAACAGAAGAGAATCGAAGCATTTGAGATGTGGTGCTGCAGGCTAATGTTGAAAATTAGGTACACTGATAAGGAAAGGAATGAGGAGGTTCTGCGCAGAATCGGAAAGGAAAGGAATATGTGGAAAACACTGATAAGGAGAAGGGACAGGATGATAGGACAAGACATCAGGAGCTGACTTCCATGGTACTAGAGGGAGCCGTAGAGGGAAAAAAACTGTAGAGGAAGACAGAGATTGGAGTACATCCAGGAAATAATTGAGGACGTAGACTGTATGTGCACTCCGACTCGCTGGTAAGATTGTCTGCCGCGACTAATGAGTGTAATGGGCAGGGGCACTACGAATGTAGTGTGTTGACATTAATTTGGGAATGTGGATCTCACGGGGAGCGTGCAAGGAATAAGTCCCTGCAGGCGCACTATCCTCTGTGCCCTCGGTGGCTCAGATGGATAGAGCGTCTGCCATGTAAGCAGGAGATCCCAGGTTTGAGTCCTGGTCGGGGCAAACATTTTCACCCGTCCCCGTTGATGTATATCAACGCCTGTCGACAGCTTAGGGTCTTGATTTCATTATCATTTCACTCCAGTTCTGTACCGTATGCTACTTGGCGTGTATCAAGCGGCATCAAGGCGAGCATCTAACAAAATACTGGCGGCCATAGCCAGGAATATCACAATAGCCTCCATTTCTCGAGTAACATTTAGCTGCTGTACACAATCTACACTCCTGGAAATTGAAATAAGAACACCATGAATTCATTGTCCCAGGAAGGGGAAACTATATTGACACATTCCTGGGGTCAGATACATCACATGATCACACTGACAGAACCACAGGCACATAGACACAGGCAACAGAGCATGCACAATGTCGGCACTAGTACAGTGTATATCCACCTTTCGCAGCAATGCCGGCTGCTATTCTCCCATGGAGACGATCGTAGAGATGCTGGATGTAGTCCTGTGTAACGGCTTGCCATGCCATTTCCACCTGGCGCCTCAGTTGGACCAGCGTTCGTGCTGGACGTGCAGACCGCGTGAGACGACGCTTCATCCAGTCCCAAACATGCTCAATGGGGGACAGATCCGGAGATCTTGCTGGCCAGGGTAGTTGACTTACACCTTCTAGAGCACGTTGGGTGGCACGGGATACATGCGGACGTGCATTGTCCTGTTGGAACAGCAAGTTCCCTTGCCGGTCTAGGAATGGTAGAACGATGGGTTCGATGACGGTTTGGATGTACCGTGCACTATTCAGTGTCCCCTCGACGATCACCAGTGGTGTACGGCCAGTGTAGGAGATCGCTCCCCACACCATGATGCCGGGTGTTGGCCCTGTGTGCCTCGGTCGTATGCAGTCCTGATTGTGGCGCTCACCTGCACGGCGCCAAACACGCATACGACCATCATTGGCACCAAGGCAGAAGCGACTCTCATCGCTGAAGACGACACGTCTCCATTCGTCCCTCCATTCACGCCTGTCGCGACACCACTGGAGGCTGGCTGCACGATGTTGGGGCGTGAGAGGAAGACGGCCTAACGGTGTGCGGGACCGTAGCCCAGCTTCATGGAGACGGTTGCGAATGGTCCTCGCCGATACCCCAGGAGCAACAGTGTCCCTAATTTGCTGGGAAGTGGCGGTGCGGTCCCCTACGGCACTGCGTAGGATCCTACGGTCTTGGCGTGCATCCGTGCGTCGCTGCGGTCCGGTCCCAGGTCGACGGGCACGTGCACCTTCCGCCGACCACTGGCGACAACATCGATGTACTGTGGAGACCTCACGCCCCACGTGTTGTGCAATTCGGCGGTACGTCCACCCGGCCTCCCGCATGCCCACTATACGCCCTCGCTCAAAGTCCGTCAACTGCACATACGGTTCACGTCCACGCTGTCGCGGCATGCTACCAGTGTTAAAGACTGCGATGGAGCTCCGTATGCCAAGGCAAACTGGCTGACACTGACGGCGGCGGTGCACAAATGCTGCGCAGCTAGCGCCATTCGACGGCCAACACCGCGGGTCCTGGTGTGTCCGCTGTGTCGTGCGTGTGATCATTGCTTGTACAGCCCTCTCGCAGTGTCCGGAGCAAGTATGGTGGGTCTGACACACCGGTGTCAATGTGTTCTTTTTTCCATTTCCAGGAGTGTATATGATTCAATTGTTGCACCGTGGCCATTTTATAGTGATGAAATCCTACGCCAGTATGCAAGGTAGATTTTACTGAACGACTGCTGAGGCGTAATTCAGCAGAATGTCTGCTAGCAGATTGATCAGGACTTCAGAGTATGATTTGCCGAACTCTTTCAAGATTTCCTGCAGTGCGTACTGGCGGTGTTCTGTTCATCGCTGTCCCTGTAAACGAAATGATTCGTCCAAATGTAAAATGGTGTTACGAGGGGGGACACTATCATGGCTAGCAAGACTGCAACGGCAACGCAACTGCCGAACTCCAACGATGATAGACTCCTTATTACGCACAAAACTATCATAAGCAAACACACGATGCTGCACAGTCCACAGCTCCGTGACCTCGACTACACAATATGGCAGAAGCCACCAAACACGCGACCACATCAGTCTCCTGACTCATACTACCTGAACGTGGATACTATCTGTTCTAAAAACGTTCATCCATTCTGCCTCAGCCTGTGTAAAGAGAGACAGCACTGGACCGTGAATAATTGGAAACGAGTGACTTAGACTGACGAATCACTCTGTGGCAATCCGATGGAAGGGTTTGGGTTTGATGAATGCCTGGAGAATGTTACCCACCATCATGTAGAGTGGCAACAATGAAACTCAGAGAAACTGCTGTTTTAGTATGGTGACGTTTTTCATGGTTAAAGTGTGGTCCCCTTACAGCGCATAAGAAAACTCTAAATAAGAAATGATATGAGTACATTTTACAGAATTGTGTACTACATACAGTAGAGGAAAAGTTCGGAGCCGCTGACCGTTTTCATCAGTATGACAATGCACCCTCTGATAAGGCAGCAAGTGTGAAGCAATGGTTTGAGGACAATTACAGAAATGAACTGGTCTGCACAAAGTCCCAACATGAGCCCAGTGGGTCACCTATGTGAGGAGCCACAATGACGACTTCACTCCAGGCCCTAGTGCCTGACATTTTATAGCGTCCCCAGTGAAATAACACGGAAAGACTTAAAAAACAGTATTTATAAAGAAGACACATTTAAAAATTGAATAATATACATTTTTATCATGTACCCGTATTATAATAATTCCTCTGTGTAAGTTTCGAGGGCAAAGAAATATAACAAAATGATCTAAAGAGACGACAAGATACGCTCTTTTGTAAATTTTTTAGTCGTCTTCATTTCTTCTCTTGTCTTGGTTGCGTGTAGACGGACATCTTGCGATTGCTGGCAAATGTAAGCATATTTGTACTAATTAAACCGATAATATATTGACTTAATATTATTGTTCACTTCTAATTTGTAAGAGGTGATCCCGATTTCATGTCCGCCTTCCTTGAATTAACCTGCATTCGAGTAATTTACAGTGCAACAATCGCAGCGGTCGACGCAGCCAACGACGCCATTACGTGGTGATATTAACTTATAAAAAATTGGCGGAAGCGAAAAACTCGTACGCTATTAACGTAATATTCATTTTTCTCCACGGCCGCCCGACGTTGCAGAAAATACGTAGCTTTAAGATTCTTATTTTCAGTACCATAGCCGAGAGCTAGAGCCAGGACTCCGACTACGAGGCAATGGTTACCGGAGGTAAGAAAAAATACTCTCGCGCGTGTGTGGGCCGCAGTTGTAATTAATAAATAAAGATTTTTTGCTTTAAAGTGAGCTGACTAGCCGAGGAAATTAATATGAAAAGTTTATTCCATTTTTCAACTTATAATTTGATATAATCCATTATGGAGTCGAGGTAGCAGTTGTCGTTATACTGGTTATCACATTTAGCATTCAACCGCGATTTTTATATATATTTTAACAACGCGTTTCGAGAGACAATGCTCTCATCATCAGGTTGTAAAATCTATGTCGCGAAATTAAACGTACTAAAAAGACAAAATACCATCACCAATAGTTGGTGGGTCCATAGAGTAAAAAAAAAAAAAAAAAAAAAAAAAAAAAAAGAATTAAAAGTATATTGGACTGTGGGTCCTCGTCTTACATTAAAGTTGTTGACGCAGGTCGATGGCCGTCCCATAGCTACCAAATATGCTGTCGACTGCGCCGGCTCGGGTGCTGTTGTGGACTAACGTGCCTAGGTGTTGTGGCGTGGTTACCGCCGTGTGCTTGACGGTAACGCTATGCTATTGGGCGCCTCATTTCCTTACTGCATTGGTCTGCCATCGTTAGCCTCTCGCAACTCCGTCATTGACATGCTACAAGTTTTAAGTCGCATGCCTGCCCTAAAATAATTCTAAAAACCCGCTAAAAATCTCATTTCTTTAAAGTTATCTTGTACATTTAGGATATTGCTTTGTTTCTTTTCATGGATAGCTATCTCGAATTCCTCTAGTAAGTCAAGTTTCCTCCCTTTCTTTTCTACATGCAATATTTCTACGTTGTCTTCTATGCTATTAAGGGGATGGCCTGTTTCATATATATGGTTCGCAACAGCTGATTTGTCATAATTTCCTAACCTGAACGCATCTTTATGTTCTTTATACCGGATCGCGAATGATCTTCCTGTCTGCCCTATATATTTTGCATCACACGTTCTACACTGAATCTTATAAACTCCCGATCTTTCAAACTTATTTCTCTTCTCGCAAATATCGTGCTTAAGGCTATACCTCACTAGGTTATTAGTCTGAAAGGCTATTTTGACATCGTATGGCTTAAAAATATTTGCTATCTTTTGTGAGACTTTTCCGTAGTATGGCATCGTGATAATTTTCGCTTTCTCTCCATCCGGTTTATTCTTTTTGCGCTTATTACATTTTCGTAACAGTTTTTTAACTATATCTATTCTGTAACCGTTATTCTTCGCTATTCTCTTAACGGTGTTAATTTCAGTCTCCCTATCTTTTTCACTCATAGGTATATTGACTGCCCTATGCACGAGACTACAGAAAGCAGCTTCTTTATACGCCTGCGGATGGCATGAATCATTCGGGATCACGGCATCAGTTGTAGTTTGTTTTCTATAAACGGAAAACGCATGTTTGTTGCCCTGCTTTTTTATATTCAGGTCCAGGAACTGTAGACAATTGTCAGTTTCGTACTCCACGGTAAATTTTATTTTATTATGTGCGTCGTTGAACTTTCTTACTATTTCCTCAATGTCCTCACTGGAACCATCAACAAGTAACAGAGTGTCGTCAACATATCTATCCATGAAAAGAAACAAAGCAATATCCTCAATGTACAAGATAACTTTAAAGAAATGAGATTTTTTAGCGGGTTTTTATAATTATTTTAGGGCAGGCATGCGACTTAAAACTTGTAGCATGTCAATGACGGAGTTGCGAGAGGCTAACGATGGCAGACCAATGCAGTAAGGAAATGAGGCGCCCAATAGCATAGCGTTACCGTCAAGCACACGGCGGTAACCACGCCACAACACCTAGGCACGTTAGTCCACAACAGCACCCGAGCCGGCGCAGTCGACAGCATATTTGGTAGCTATGGGACGGCCATCGACCTGCGTCAACAACTTTAATGTAAGACGAGGACCCACAGTCCAATATACTTTTAATTTTTTTACTCTATGGACCCACCAACTATTGGTGATGGTATTTTGTCTTTTTAGTACGTTTAATTTCGCGACATAGATTTTACAACCTGATGATGAGAGCATTGTCTCTCGAAACGCGTTGTTAAAATATATATAAAAATCGCGGTTGAATGCTAAATGTGATAACCGTTCAACTTATATGTTCATGCTTTAAGGTTCAGTGAGTCTAAGGTTCAGTAACGTAAAAAATAATTTATACTGAAGATTAAATTGTTGAAAAAGGAGAACTTCACAAAAGCATTTAATTGTAAATCAAAATAAAATGAAATATCATTCTTATTAAGGCCCATCACGTAAATCAGCAACAATCAAAATAATAATAATAATACACTCCTGGAAATTGAAATAAGAACACCGTGAATTCATTGTCCCAGGAAGGGGAAACTATATTGACACATTCCTGGGGTCAGATACATCACATGACCACACTGACAGAACCACAGGCACATAGACACAGGCAACAGAGATGCACAATGTCGGCACTAGTACAGTGTATATCCACCTTTCGCAGCAATGCAGGCTGCTATTCTCCCATGGAGACGATCGTAGAGATGCTGGATGTAGTCCTGTGGAACGGCTTGCCATGCCATTTCCACCTGGCGCCTCAGTTGGACCAGCGTTCGTGCTGGACGTGCAGACCGCGTTGGACGACGCTTCATCCAGTCCCAAACATGCTCAATGGGGGACAGATCCAGAGATCTTGCTGGCCAGGGTAGTTGACTTACACCTTCTAGAGAACGTTGGGTGGCACGGGATACATGCGGACGTGCATTGTCCTGTTGGAACAGCAAGTTCCCTTGCCGGTCTAGGAATGGTAGAACGATCGGTTCGATGACGGTTTGGATGTACCGTGCACTATTCAGTGTCCCCTCGACGATCACCAGTGGTGTACGGCCAGTGTAGGAGATCGCTCCCCACACCATGATGCCGGGTGTTGGCCCTGTGTGCCTCGGTCGTATGCAGTCCTGATTGTGGCGCTCACCTGCACGGCGCCAAACACGCATACGACCATCATTGGCACCAAGGCAGAAGAGACTCTCATCGCTGAAGACGACACGTCTCCATTCGTCCCTCCATTCACGCCTGTCGCGACACCACTGGAGGCGGGCTGCACGATGTTGGGGCGTGAGCGGAAGACGGCCTAACGGTGTGCGGGACCGTAGCCCAGCTTCATGGAGACGGTTGCGAATGGTCCTCGCCGATACCCCAGGAGCAACAGTGTCCCTAATTTGCTGGGAAGTGGCGGTGCGGTCCCCTACGGCACTGCGTAGGATCCTACGGTCTTGGCGTGCATCCGTGCGTCGCTGCGGTCCGGTCCCAGGTCGACGGGCACGTGCACCTTCCGCCGACCACTGGCGACAACATCGATGTACTGTGGAGACCTCACGCCCCACGTGTTGAGCAATTCGGCGGTACGTCCACCCGGCCTCCCGCATGCCCACTATACGCCCTCGCTCAAAGTCCGTCAACTGCACATACGGTTCACGTCCACGCTGTCGCGGCATGCTACCAGTGTTAAACACTGCGATGGAGCTCCGTATATCACGGCAAACTGGCTGACACTGACGGCGGCGGTGCACAAATGCTGCGCAGCTAGCGCCATTCGACGGCCAACACCGCGGGTCCTGGTGTGTCTGCTGTGCCGTGCGTGTGATCATTGCTTGTACAGCCCTCTCGCAGTGTCCGGAGCAAGTATGGTGGGTCTGACACACCGGTGTCAATGTGTTCTTTTTTCCATTTCCAGGAGTGTATATTAAACTTCGACGGCCGACGGACGCGAGAATTTCTAGATTCTCTGGTTTCAGCTCCTGAGGAAGAACAAGCTGCCATTCCTCCACAGACATCCAGGAACCCGACCGCCCGCGTTAGGTAAGTAGTAGCCGGCTGGGGTGGCCGAGCGGTTCTAGGCGCTTTAGTCTGGAACCACTCGACCGCAACGGTCGCAGGTTCGAATCCTGTCTCGGGCATGGATGTGTGTGATGTTCGTATGTTAGTTAGGTTTAAGTAGTATGCCGGCACGGTAGCTCAGCGTGTTCGGTCAGAGGGCTGTTTGCCCTCTGTAAAAAAAAAAAAAAAAAAAAAAAAAAAGGAAGGAAAAAAAAAGTGGTCAGCGCGGTGGAATGCCACCCCAAGGGGCCCGGGCTCGATTCCCAGTTGGGGCAGGAATTATCTCCACGCAAGGACTGGGTGTTATGTTGACCTCATCATTTCATCCTGATCTCCGACGCCCAGTGAGGCGTCGAATGGAATAAGTACGACGGCAGTTCAATAAGTAATGCAACACATTTTTCTTCTCGGCCAATTTTGGTTGAAAAAACCGGAAATTTCTTGTGGAATATTTTCAAACATTCCCGCTTGGTCTCGTATAGTTTCGTTGACTTCCGACAGGTGGCAGCGCTGTACGGAGCTGTTAAAATGGCGTCTGTAACGGATGTGCGTTGCAAACAACGGGCAGTGATCGAGTTTCTTTTCGTGGAAAACCAGGGCATCTCAGATATTCAAAGGCGCTTGCAGAATGTCTACGGTGAGTTGGCAGTGGACAAAAGCACGGTGAGTCGTTGGGCAAAGCGTGTGTCATCATCGCCGCAAGGTCAAGCAAGACTGTCTGATCTCCCGCGTGCAGGCCGGCCGTGCACAGCTGTGACTCCTGCAATGGCGGAGCGTGCGAACACACTCGTTCGAGATGATCGACGGATCACCATCAAACAACTCAGTGCTCAACTTGACATCTCTGTTGGTAGTGCTATCACAATTGTTCACCAGTTGGGATATTCAAAGGTTTGTTCCCGCCGGGTCCCTCGTTGTCTAACCGAACACCATAAAGAGCAAAGGAGAACCATCTGTGCGGAATTGCTTGCTCGTCATGTGGCTGAGGGTGACAATTTCTTGTCAAAGATTGTTACAGGCGATGAAACATGGGTTCACCACTTCGAACCTGAAACAAAACGGCAATCAATGGAGTGGCGCCACACCCACTCCCCTACCAAGAAAAAGTTTAAAGCCATACCCTCAGCCGGTAGTCACGGTTACAGTCTTCTGGGACGCTGAAGGGGTTATTCTGTTCGATGTCCTTCCCCATGGTCAAACGATCAACTCTGAAGTGTATTGTGCTACTCTTCAGAAATTGAAGAAACGACTTCAGCGTGTTCGTAGGCACAAAAATCAGAACGAACTTCTCCTTCTTCATGACAACGCAAGACCTCACACAAGTCTTCACACCCGAGAGGAGCTCACAAAACTTCAGTGGACTGTTCTTCCTCATGCACCCTACAGCCCCGATCTCGCACCGTCGGATTTCCATATGTTTGGCCCAATGAAGGACGCAATCCGTGGGACGCACTACGCGGATGATGAAAAAGTTATTGATGCAGTACGACGTTGGCTCCGACATCGACCAGTGGAATGGTACCGTGCAGGCATACAGGCCCTCATTTCAAGGTGGCGTAAGGCCGTAGCATTGAATGGAGATTACGTTGAAAAATAGTGTTGTGTAGCTAAAAGATTGGGGAATAACCTGGTGTATTTCAATGCTGAATAAAACAACCCCTGTTTCAGAAAAAAAATGTGTTGCATTACTTATTGAACTGCCCTCGTACTTGCCCTCGGCGGCCGAATGCGGGACTCCCTGCCCGCAATGCCGTAGGCTCATTTCCAATTATCCAGACACCTCACTGGTTGTATCCACATCAGAGTTGGAGCCATCATAAACGTGAAGGGCGAACACACCCCTTTTTAATGTCCACTAGTAACTGTCGAAATACTTTTGATCGGCTAGTGTAATTACCAGCAATATACTTCTGTTTCACTAACGTAGCGAGTGATACAATTAAAGTGCACCTATTCGCGGAGACCCGTTGTACGGTTTAAATGGCTGTATGGCAGCGACACTTGGTGGATATGCTAACGCGCTGGAAAACAAATTAGTTCCAATTGTGGCCACCAGGTGTAAATCTGGCGCTGTACACCGTTAGCACTCGTATGACAGTAAGACATCCACGCTGGCATTTGACAAGTCATAAAGTAAGTGAACAGTTTGGTTATGGAGAAAGCGGACTGTACGCTATTAGTGAGACCGATTTATGCAAACGGCTGCAACTGCCTAAATTCTAAGGCTGTACTCTACTTAAGTTGGCACATTGAAAAAATATTTTGTAAATGCTTGTTAAGGAGTATTTCAGCTATTCATAGTGACTTTTTGATCGTAGAATGGTATGATGAAGCTTGATATGGGATCTCGGCATGATTAAATAAAATAAAAATGCGTCAGTGGACTAAGTAGGAATCTTTTCCTATCATGTTTAATTGAAATATGTATGGTAAACTGGTCACACCAGATGTCCAGTTAAGATTTTTTCCTTCTGGGATGCTAATACAAGATATTTTTATATGTGTTCTAGTTGCCATCGGAATAGGCAACCAACTGGAAGCACTGCAGTGTGGACCAACCAGCATATGTGAAGGGACTTATCGTGAGGGTCAATCAGTACAGAAGAGATGGAAATCAGGATTCCCGTTAAGAAGATGAAAACGCTGAGGCAACCAATCATTACTAGAAAGTAAACCTGGAAGCCCGGATTGTGGGAATTTAGCCACTTGGCGCTGTTGAAGAAACTCAAAATATTATAGTAGTTTGCCATAGACAACTAGACGTGCAGCTGTACTCCGGAAACCATTTTACAGCTTGTGGTACAAGATACGTCTGACGCAGTCCATTTATAATTCTGTTCACCTATGGAGCGTGTGAACAAACGACTGTCTACATCTCTAATCTAGAAACCACGGTGAAGTGGCAGACGGAACTTTCCATTGTACCAATTTTGTGTTGCCAGAACTGGTGAAGGATACTCATAGGGATCTAAAGGAAGGCTTCCTAGTTCTAATTCTGTCAGGTGAAATAAATTCGCAGGTCAGTGCACAAACTTGTAATGTAACAATGGACATGTTGGAGAAGTCACTGCATGAATAACCTCTTCTGAAATATGACGTTGTCAACGGAACACACGATAGTCTTTTCATTCACAGTTGTCTCAAAAGCGTTTCTGGATTCTTCGACTTTAGAGAGTTACACTGAAGAACCAAAGAAACTGGCACACCTGCCTATATCGTGTAGGGTCCCCGCGAGCACACACAGTTGCCGCAACACGACGTGGCATGGACTCGATTAATGTCTGAAGTAGTGCTGGAGGGAACTGACACTATCAATCCCGCAAGGCTGTCCATATATCCGTAAGAGTACGAGCGGATGGAGATCTCTTCTGAACAGCACATTGCAATGTATCCCAGATATAGCCAATAATGTTCATGTCTGGGGAGTTTGATATCCAGCGGAAGTGTTTAAACTCAGAAGAGTGTTCCCGCAGCCACTCTGTAGCAATACTGGATATGTGGAGTGTCGCATTGCCCTGCTGGAATTGCCCAGGTCTGCCAGAATGCACAATGGATGCAGGAGATCAGACAGGTTGCCTATGTACGCGTCACCTCTCAGAGTCGTATCCAGGCGTATCAGAGGTCACATATCACTCCAACTGAACAAGCTGTAACAACAACAACTGTACATATAATAATTTTTTTCTTCTGATTTTCGATAAATTAGTGTAAGCAATGTTTTGATTTCATTTCTTTTCTTTTCGTGTCATTATGTTAAAGAAGCTGTAAGCAACTTTCGATGTGAATATTAATATTTATGTCAAATTTCAAGCAATGCTATAACAGAATTGAAGTGTAACTCATGTTGAATCTATAGTAACATGTTTAAAATTGTAATTGTGCGCCTGGTCCATACGTAGGCAATGTATTAGGATATGTGGAATGTAAAACCTTCGGTGAATACCCTGTCTGTAGGGGAGCGGTAAAAGGTGGATGGCAGGCGAGCGCGGGAAAATGCACACGGACGCGACACGGCATAACGGGCTCAGCAGTAGTAGTCGGAGTTGGGCATCGGTCTGAGAAACACGCTCTGGATCGAGGAGGCTCTCCTGAAATACGTGATTTCATCGAGCCTCGGATGTGCCGTTTCCGACGACTATACAGCATGGCTGTATTCTATAGGCACTAAATTGAAAAGGATTGCGACGCTAAGAAGAAGCAAAGTGCCGATACATCAAGAGCCATAGCTGTGATTGTATGAGTGCTGTGCGCCTCGCCATCTCACCGCCCGCCAACCGCCGCATCGACACGAACAGGTTAAATCTTTAGAATTGTATTCGTGTGGACCAGTGTTAAAGTTGTTCCTGACTGTTCAATAACAACTTAACTTTTACCAGAATTGTCCTATCAATTAATTATCCTCATCACTAACCTAGACAGGGTCCTTTCCACATGTTGTACAATCCGAGCGTCCCGAAATGAAGATTTAAAGTTTATGTTGATAAGAATTACCTGCAGACCTATCTATGCTAGAAAGATGTTTAAGGAGCTTTATTGTTAATGAAAATATAAGCAAAGAACAAAGGTCTGACAAAGTTGGAAGATAATTTTGGAATTGGTTTAGTAATGAAACTTAATTAATTTGAGACAAAAATAATGGTAGTTAAATGAGGAAGTAATAAGACAAAAAGAGTAGTAACTCATATATTGTAAACCTTGAGTGCTTAATGCTTCCAATAGTTAATAGTTTCAACACAGTGATCATAACAGTTTCAGGGTCCCCCCCCCCACTCTTTTCTTTTCTATTCATTTAAATTCTGAAGTATACTGAACTGATTTGACCAGCAAAGTTAAAGTCAATATAAAACCTAAATTTATCAGTGTTTTACCATTATTAAAATTGACATTGTATGTGCGTTTCAAAAGTGCTATTTCTAGGGTAACCTGTGCCCGATTTCAGTCGGATCAATAGACAAAACGCAGTTTGTAGTAATCATTATATTGTAATGTTGTGTATTTATAGCTTGTCCAAATTAGTACAGAAAGGGAAAGTATTAGTTCAGTAGATTTTTCTGGTTCAAAAATTTTCCATATAATGCAGTATTATTACGTGTTGTCATGCTTGTACGTACATCCACTTGTACAAGGGAAAAACTCACTTAATGCCTAATTAGGCTGGCGACCGTATTATTAACAATTGGCAGCATCTGCTGTGTATGTTTCTTGCCCGTCCTAACGTGTAGTTGTACTTTATACTTGCTTGACGTATCATTGTTGTTACTGAGTGGGTGTAAGTCTGATTTTGCCTCCATTCAGGTACACGCGGTCAACATATTTACTAAAATCCTTTCTTATAAGGTGAAGCCCGTCAACTTACTATAGTACAGGCTTTAAAGAGTTAACGTACGCCCGAGCGTAGACGTTACAAAGCCCCACACCATTACAGAGTTTCCACCAGCTTGAACAGTCCCCTGCTGACATGCAGGATCCATGGATTCATGAGGTTGTCTCCATACCCGTGCACGTCCATCCGCTCGGAAACGAGACTCGTCCGACCAGGTCACATATTTCCAGTCATCGACAGTCCAATGTCGATGTTGACGGGCGCAGGCGAGGCGTAAACCTTTGTGTCGTCCAGTCATCAAGCGTACATCAGTGGTCTTTAGACTCCGAAAGCCCATGTCGATGATGTTTCGTTGAATGGTTCGCATGCTGACACTTGTAGATGGCCCAGCATTGAAATCTGCAGCAATTTTCGGAAGGGTCGTAGCTTTGTCACGTTTAATGATTCTCTTCAGTCGTCGTTGGACCCGTTCTTGCTGGATGTTTTTCCAGCCGTAGCGATGTCGAAGATTTGATGTTTTAGCGGATTCCTGATATACACGGTACACTTCATCGCTACTTCGGAGATCCTGTGTCCCAACGCTCGGGAGATGACCATAACACGACGATAAAACTCACTTAAATCTTGACAACCTGCCATTGGAGCTGCAGTAACCTATGTAACTACTGCACCGACACTTTGCGTAGCCGACCGCAGCACTGTGTTCTGCCTGTTTACATATCCCTGTATTTGAATACGTCTGCCTATACGACTTTCTTAGGTGCTTCAGTGTATCTCTGTATTTGAATTCACATGCCTTTGGCGCTTTAGTTTTAAACGACAACAGAAACTGGTGGTATTTACGAACAGACTGTATTCCGTTTTAGCAGCACAGTAACATCAGCAGAGTGTCTAGTTGTTAGCACGTGTTTTGATTCTCCAAGAAAGAGACAAAAATGAAAACGGAAATTAAGGAATTTGACGATTTCTGCAAAATGTTATTCTGTAGAACTGTATTTCCATAATACAAAGTACTCGAGGGCTAGAAAAATACAGATCTCCACGAAAAAATTAATTACTCTGGCTCAGAGAAGTATGCTCTTTATCTTCTCTACTTTTGAATACTGTTGTTGTTGTGGTCTTCAGTCCTGAGACTGGTTTGATGCAGTTCTCCATGCTACTCTATCCTGTGCAAGCTTCTTCATCTCCCAGTACCTACTGCTACCTACATCCTTCTGAATCTGCTTAGTGTATTGATCTCTTGGTCTCCCTCTACGATTTTTACCCTCCACGCTGCCCTCCAATGCTAAATTTGTGATCCCTTGATGCCTCAAAACATGTCCTACCAACCGATCCCTTCTTCTAGTCAAGTTGTGCCACAAACTTCTCTTCTCCCCAATCCTATTCAATACCTCCTCATTAGTTACGTGATCTACCCACCTTATCTTCAGCATTCTTCTGTAGCACCACATTTCGAAAGCTTCTATTCTCTTCTTGTCCAAACTGGTTATCGTCCATGTTTCACATCCATACATGGCTACACTCCATACAAATACTTTCACAAACGACTTCCTGACACTTAAATCTATACTCGATGTTAACAAATTTCTCTTCTTCAGAAACGATTTCCTTGCCATTGCCAGTCTACATTTTATATCCTCTCTACTTCGACCATCATCAGTTATTTTGCTCCCTAAATAGCAAAACTCCTTTATTACTTTAAGTGTCTCATTTCCTAATCTAATCCCCTCAGCATCACCCGATTTAATTTGACTACATTCCATTATCCTCGTTTTGCTTTTGTTGATGTTCATCTTATATCCTCGTTTCAAGACACTGTCCATTCCGTTCAACTGCTCTTCCAAGTCTTTTGCTGTCTCTGACAGAATTACAATGTCATCGGCGAACCTCAAACTTTTTACTTCTTCTCCATGAATTTTAATACCTACTCCGAATTTTTTTTTTTGTTTCCTTTACTGCTTGCTCAATATACAGATTGAATAACATCGGGGAGAGGGTACAACCCTGTCTCACTCCTTTCCCAACTATTGAACACTATTAAGGTAAATACATTGTTTGTTCTCTATCAAAATCTTTCATTTGCTAACTATGGCTATCGGTAATTAGTGCCTTCAGTAGTTAGAATCTTTTATTTAGCTGGCAGTATTGGCGCTCGTTGTATTGCAGTAGTTCGAGTAACGAAGATTTTTGTGAGGTAAGTGATTCATGAAAGGTATAGGTTATTGTTAGTCAGGGCCATTCTTTTGTAGAGATTTTTGAAAGTCAGATTGCGTTGCGCTAAAAATATTGTGTATCAGCTTAGTGTTGATCAGAATAGGCAAAGAGCGAAATGTCTAAGTACGTTCAGTTCTGCTTAGCTGTTTGAAAATCAAATAATGTAAGAGGTTTCTCAGCACAGTAATTCATTAATTTTTCTAGGGGGACGTTTCAGTACGCGTAACAACATACTTTGCTCGACTTCAATGGAAATATTGATCTGAAAGCACCTACGTTGCTATTCTGTAGGGTATATCAGTAATCTGAGTATTGGATGGAGTGGCGAAAGGTCAGTCAGAGCTGCAAATACAATAAAATCGGGAGTTAGGGAATACTGACCGACGTAATAATGACCGCCGTCAGCTGTAAACTCATGGCGGCGCCATACAAGTATTGGTGTGCTGTCAAGCACGGAGTGTCTCGTAAATAAAAGCGTTCAGGAGTGACGCGATACAATAATGATGTTTCAGATGTTACAAAAATTAAATTCATACTTCATTAAACAACTTTCTCGCTGGAAGTTTCTACAAGGTCGAACAGAACGCATATTCATCGGCGACGACATTTTCCGTTACACAGACGAAACAGTTCCACACCTATTACGGTATTGTATTTTTTATCTGGGAATATTTTTATGACTTCGTTATAAGATATGTATCATGTGCATCTATACATTTTGAGAATGTTCACATATTATTTTCAGTCAAATATGTCAGTGGCTTTGTTTCTCTGCAAGT